>NC_143030.1:6639592-6709592 GCF_057628025.1 Oncorhynchus mykiss
ACCAAAGGCTATTTTAAGAGGGTGCTGTTCCCTGCCAACACCATAGACTACACTATGCACAACCAAAGGCTCTTTTAGAGGGTGCTGTTCCCTGGCAACACCATAGACTACACTATGCACAACCAAAGGCTCTTTTAAGAGGGTGCTGTTCCCTGGCAACACCATAGACTACACTATGCACAACCAAAGGCTCTTTTAAGATGGTACTGTTCCCTGGCAACAGCATAGACTACACTATGCACAACCAAAGGCTCTTTTAAGAAGGTGTCCACACTGTAATAAGCTTATTCTTCCATTTACTTAACTATGTCAACTGCAGTTATTAAATGCCCAGTTACTCTCCCTTTGATGCTCTAACCACTAGGCTACCTGCCACCCTATTACTAAAGAAATGCTTTACATTGAAATACAGATAGAGATGTAGTAGTCCCAGAGTTAATGATCCAAGGTCAGTTTATATTATACAGGAAGTATTATTAAATAAATGCTTTACATTGAAATACAGAGAGAGATGTAGTCGTCCCAGAGTTAATGATCCAAGGTCAGTTTATATTATACAGGAAGTATTATTAAAGAAATGCTTTACATTGAAATACAGATAGAGATGTAGTCGTCCCAGAGTTAATGATCCCAGGTCAGTTTATATTATACAGGAAGTATTATTAAAGAAATGCTTTACATTGAAATACAGAGAGAGATGTAGTAGTCCCAGAGTTAATGATCTCAGGTCAGTTTTGCACTTCACCTCCTGATGATTATGATGACTTGACAGTGTTAGAATAAAACAAACAAACCACTTAAGGCTTAAACGTGCTCTCTCTCTATCCACCTGTCTCTCGTCTGCAGGTATGTTTTGATGTGAGAGTGGAGGCCAACACATAGTCCCGTCATCGCCACCTCACCCGCTCTTAAGATAACCTTCGGGCCGACTGGGAGCCCAAGGCTGGTTAGGAGACACCACTAGAGACCCTATGATGTAATTGTGATGAACTGAGAGAATATTAGGGTAGCACTGTGATTCATTAATCATATGCTGTCTTCCCTGCTCCTCTGTTTTACCTCTTTCCTTTTCTGCCTTCTATACGGCAGGGTAGCCTAGTGGGGAGGCAGGGTAGCCTAGGGCATTGGACTAGTAACCAAAAGGTTGCAAGTTCAAACCCCCGAGCTGACAAGGTACAAATCTGTCGTTCTGCCCCTGAACAGGCAGTTAACCCACTGTTCCTAGGCCGTCATTGAAAATAAGAATTTGTTCTAAACTGACTTGCCTAGTTAAATAAAGGTATAATACATTTTTAAAAACTCTCTCTCCCTCTTTCTTCCTCTGTTGTTATAATGCACACCAGATGTGCATTGAAGTACAGATTGAACTTGTATTGATAATATAATATTACAATTAGAATATTTATAATGCATGAATTATGTATTTATAACACTTGGATAATTAACTTCTTTCAATGAAGCGTTTCACATTCTCTACTGGTCACAAAAGCTCTGACGAAGGCCGTGAGGCCGATACGTCAAGCTTATTTAAGATCAGTGATACTATCAAGAGCAGTGTGCGGTTTCCTATTTCCTGCATTCTCGACTGGTTGAAATTAAATCTCTGATTTGATTAAATACTACACCTATCATGTTTTGTACACTGCTGCTGCTCGCTGTTTATTATCGATGCATAGTCACTTTACAAATTCTCTCGACTAACCTGTGCCCCCGCACATTGACTCGGTACCGGTACCCCCTGTATATAGCCTCCTCATTGACTCGGTACCGGTACCCCCTGTATATAGCCTCCACATTGACTCTGTACCGGTACCCCCTGTATATAGCCTCCACATTGACTCTGTACCAGTACCCCCTGTATATAGCATCCACATTGACTATGTACTGGTACCCCCTGTATATAGCCTCCTCATTGACTCGGTACCGGTACCCCCTGTATATAGCCTCCACATTGACTCTGTACCGGTACCCCCTGTATATAGTCTCCACATTGACTCTGTACCGGTACCCCCTGTATATAGTCTCCACATTGACTCTGTACTGGTACCTCCTGTATATAGCCTCCACATTGACTCGGTACCGGTACCCCCTGTATATAGCCTCCACATTGACTCTGTACCGGTACCCCCTGTATGTAACCTCCACATTGACTCTATACCAGTACCCCCTGTATATAACCTCCACATTGACTCTGTACCGGTACCCCCTGTATATAGCCTCCACATTGACTCTGTACCGGTACCCCCTGTATATAGTCTCCACATTGACTCTGTACTGGTACCTCCTGTATATAGCCTCCACATTGACTCTGTACCGGTACCCCCTGTATATAGCATCCACATTGACTATGTACTGGTACCCCCTGTATATAGCCTCCACATTGACTCTGTACCGGTACCCCCTGTATATAGCCTCCACATTGACTCTGTACCGGTACCCCCTGTATATAGCCTCCACATTGACTCTGTACCGGTACCTCCTGTATATAGCCTCCACATTGACTCTGTACTGGTACCTCCTGTATATAGCATCGTTATTGTTGTGTAATTTTCTTGTGTTGTGTTTTTACTAGTTTATTTAGTAAATATTTTCTTAACTCTATTTCTTGGAACTGCATTGTTGATTTTGTAAAATATTTGAAACCTTTATTTAACTTGGAAAGTCAGTCAAGAATAAATTATTATTTTCACTGAAAGGTGTTGTTGTATTCGGCACATGTGACAAATAAAGTTTCATTGAATATAGCAGATCAATGCAGATGAAGGAAGTTAGATATTGAGATTTAACCGGCTTTAGAGAAAATTAGTAAATAAAAAAACAAGTGTAGTGTGCTTTTTTTTTCAATTCTAATTATCAATATATGAATGAGAAATCAGCCTTTAACTAGTTAAATCATGTTTCTAGTCTATTAGTTACAATGTGTAACCATTGATGTCCCAGGACCAGGATTGGTATACACTGTTGAAGTGTATAATTGTAATACATACATGTGGACACAGCGTCATTCAAAGACTGGAGTTTGATACTCCTGGTATTGGATATGACTGAAAAATAACCTCAAAGACATTCATACCTGAACCGCACCTTTATTTGCCAAGGTAGAGTACATGATCAGTGAATATATTCAAATGTACAGGGGACCATGGTAATAACTACATGTATATACGACTTACATCCTTGGCACAAAGTTATATTATATTCTACTCAATCCATAGGCTTCATTAATGTAATTTACACTGTTTTGAAGTTGATACAACTGGCTATGATAGCTGAGGTTCATAGCTAGGTTCTGAACTAATATGTATACCAAACGTTTGGGTCAATACACAGATCGGCTAGATAGCTAGATACAAGGCATACAGGTAGTTCTATCCTCCACTGCACGATAAGCAAGAAAATAGTTAGCTTGCTACGTTACTACAGCTGCATTGCACGGCAAATATCAGCAAGGCAAGCTAGATTCTTTACATCCAATGTTTCACAAGACGACAGTCTGGTTTGCTGGTTGTTTCTTAGGAGTCCCTAAAACATGAAACAAACAGAATTGCAATGTCAAACTCATGCCACAACACCCATAAAGCTAACCAGCTAACTGGCTAATGTGAACTAGTCAGCCAGCTTGCTAAATAACGATTTTTCGTAAATTAACATTATGAAGAAAAAAACTATGTATAATCGTTTGTCTCTACATTAACTAAAATATTACTTTCAACTATATATATATATATATACTGTTTTTTTGCATTATTTTTTTATGATGTTAACTTACATTTGCATCTGTCCTAGTATTTTTGTCCGCCATCTTTGTTGAAGAAAGTCTCCAATGTTGGGTCGCATTGCGTCAAATTCGTCATGGAAACAACTCGATATGATTGGTCATCGCTCAGCGGTCGCCGCTGGTGATTTGCATAACGTTGGGAAACGTTTACATTTTTTTTCGCCTCCTCCGCGCCGTCCAACGGTCCCTCGTCTTCTCCGCGTCTCTTCATTTGAAAATGAATGGGAAGTGGTGTTTCACCGCGCGGCACCGTGTGAAATAGTGTACACTAGGGCAGTCTGTGTCGCTTCCTGGTTCTGCTGGTCACATAGTGACAGTCAGTGGAGTCAAAAGAATATCAGTTCACTCTCGGAAGAAAAGGTAAGAGTCATTTCCTTTATCATATTGGAAATTTAAATTGCGGGTGAAACGACTGGCTACTTTCAGTACAATAAACGAGATGTCGACACAACCGAGAAATGTTTGTCTGAGTTGCGAGAATAGATATGTAGGCTAGTTACCGGGTTTCTGTCTGGAAGGGAACGGAATCGACTACGGAGATCTACTCAAAGTCCATAGAGAAATCACCACCGCGGCAGGTGTGAGTGTGTGTCTTATCGCACTGTGGGTCGCCTACTGCCTATGTCCGCGCGTAAATTATGTTTTATTTGGTCAAAATGTACCACAAATACAAAGTAGTAACATGCCTTTGGACTAGCCTGTAAATTGACTGTATAAAGGAGTGCAGTTAAATAAATAGAAGCGGTCAGCATCGAGACATTAGGAAATAAGTTTGAGGGAGATTCCGTTCACTGAAAGCGCCACACTCACACACGCGTGACCTCGAATAATTAGATAATTAAATTAATTTGATCCTCTATTGCCCTTTCTACCACAATATATGCTTGACCTTATTCCAGAAAGCCCACCAGATTCTGAGCGTATTCAGACCCCTTCACTTTTCCCACGTTATTACCTTACAGCCGTATTCTAAAATGGATTAATTATGTTTTTCCCCTCAATGAACGCACAATACCCCATAATGACAAAGCGAAAACAGGTTTTTAGACAATACCTTATTTACATAAGTATTCAGACCCTTTGCGATGAGACTCGAAATTGAGCTCCGTTGACATGTTTCTGTCTATACAAAAGGTCCCACAGTTGACAGTTCACGTCAGAGTAAAAACCAAGCCATGAGGTCGAAGAAATTGTCTGTAGAGATCCAACACAGGATTGTGTCGAAGCACAAGTCTGGGGAAGGGTACCAAAACATTTATTGGGGACCTTCGAAGCTGCGGAACAAAATGGCCTCCATCATTCTTCCATGGAAGACGTTTGGAACCATCAAGACTCTCCTTAGATCTAGCCACCCGGCCAAACTGAGCAATCAGGGGAGAAGGGCCTTGGTCAGGGAGGTGACAAAGACCCCGATGGTCACTCTGACAGAGTTCCTCTGATAGAGATAGGATAACTTTTTAGGACAACCATCTCTGCAGCACACCACCAATCAGGCCTTTATGGTAGAGTGGCCAGACGGAAGCCACTCCTCAGTAGAATTCACATGACAGCCCGCTTGGAGTTTACCAAAAGGCTCCTAAAAGACCCAAGAAGACTGGAGGCTGTAATCGCTGCCAAAGGTGCTTCAACAAAATACTGAGTAAAGGGTCTGAATACTTATGTAAATTAGCTTTAATTAAAAAATATATATAAATTAGCAATAAATAAACATCGAATTTTGCTTTGTTATTATGGGGTTTTGTGTGTAAATTTGAGGGAACAATTTAATACAATTTAGAACACGGCTGTAATGTAACAAAATGTAGAAAAAGTCAAGGGGACTGAATACTTTCCGAATGTAGTGTAATGTATTTAAAGCCAACAGGATGTTCCATTCCCCTGAAAACAAACTAAAAGGATCTACACACACACACACACACACACACTGTCACGCATGAGTAGGCCAGCATGCAGTACAGTGTATTCTCAGAGGGACTGATTAACTTTGTTTCAGATGCACCTGTTGCGTGCTTGTTGATGTGTGGGTGTGTGTGTATGAATGAATAACATTTGGCAACCCGGGAATGATTGAAACATTAAAAAATAAATGAAAACATTTTAAAAATTCAAAACATTTTTATTACCCTTATTTTTCCCAGGTAAGTTAACTGAGAACACATTTCTCATTTACAGCAACAACCAGGGGAATAGTTACATTGGAGAGGGGATGAATGAGCCCATTGTAAACTGGGGATGATTAGGTGACCATTATGGTATGAGGGCCAGATTGGGAATTTAGCCAGGACACCCCTACTCTTACAATAAGTGCCATGGGATCTTTAGTGACCACAGAGAGTCAGGACACCTGTTTAACATCCCATCTGGAACATGGCACTCTAGACAGGGCAATGTCCCCAATCACTTCCCTGGGGCATTAGGATATATATATATACAGTGCCTTGCGAAAGTATTCGGCCCCCTTGAACTTTGCAACCTTTTGCCACATTTCAGGCTTCAAACATAAAGATATAAAACTGTATTTTTTTGTGAAGAATCAACAACAAGTGGGACACAATCATGAAGTGGAACGACATTTATTGGATATTTCAAACTTTTTTAACAAATCAAAAACTGAAAAATTGTGCGTGCAAAATTATTCAGCCCCTTTACTTTCAGTGCAGCAAACTCTCTCCAGAAGTTCAGTGAGGATCTCTGAATGATCCAATGTTGACCTAAATGACTAATGATGATAAATACAATCCACCTTGGTGTAATCAAGTCTCTGTATAAATACACCTGCACTGTGATAGTCTCAGAGGTCCGTTAAAAGCGCAGAGAGTATCATGAAGAACAAGGAACACACCAGGCAGGTCCGAGATACTGTTGTGAAGAAGTTTAAAGCCGGATTTGGATACAAAAAGATTTCCCAAGCTTTAAACATCCCAAGGAGCACTGTGCAAGCGATAATATTGAAATGTAATCATATTGAAATCTACCAAGACCTGGCCGTCCCTCTAAACTTTCAGCTCATACAAGGAGAAGACTGATCAGAGATGCAGCCAAGAGGCCCATGATCACTCTGGATGAACTGCAGAGATCTACAGCTGAGGTGGGAGACTCTGTCCATAGGACAACAATCAGTCGTATATTGCACAAATCTGGCCTTTATGGAAGAGTGGCAAGAAGAAAGCCATTTCTTAAAGATATCCATAAAAAGTGTCGTTTAAAGTTTGCCACAAGCCACCTGGGAGACACACCAAACATGTGGAAGAAGGTGCTCTGGTCAGATGAAACCAAAATTTAACTTTTTGGCAACAATGCAAAACGTTATGTTTGGCGTAAAAGCAACACAGCTGAACACACCATCCCCACTGTCAAACATGGTGGTGGCAGCATCATGGTCTGGGCCTGCTTTTCTTCAGCAGGGACAGGGAAGATGGTTAAAATTGATGGGAAGATGGATGGAGCCAAATACAGGACCATTCTGGAAGAAAACCTGATTGAGTCTGCAAAAGACCTGAGACTGGGACGGAGATTTGTCTTCCAACAAGACAATGATCCAAAACATAAAGCAAAATCTACAATGGAATGGTTCAAAAATAAACATATCCAGGTGTTAGAATGGCCAAGTCAAAATCCAGACCTGAATCCAATCAAGAATCTGTGGAAAGAACTGAAAACTGCTGTTCACAAATGCTCTCCATCCAACCTCACTGAGCTCGAGCTGTTTTGCAAGGAGGAATGGGAAAAAATGTCAGTCTCTCGATGTGCAAAACTGATAGAGACATACCCCAAGCGACTTACAGCTGTAATCGCAGCAAAAGGTGGCGCTACAAAGTATTAACTTAAGGGGGCTGAATAATTTTGCACGCCCAATTTTTCAGTTTTTGATTTCAAATCAAATCAAATCAAATTTTATTTGTCACATACACATGGTTAGCAGATGTTAATGCGAGTGTAGCGAAATGAGAGAGCCTGGAGAGCCTTACGGTTGAGGGCGGAGCAGTTGCCATACCAGGCGGTGATACAGCCCGCCAGGATGCTCTCGATTGTGCATCTGTAGAAGTTTGAGTGCTTTTGGTGACAAGCCAAATTTCTTCAGCCTCCTGAGGTTGAAGAGGCGCTGCTGCGCCTTCTTCACAATGCTGTCTGTGTGAGTGGACCAATTCAGTTTGTCTGTGATGTGTATGCCAAGGAACTTAAAACTTGCTACCCTCTCCACTACTGTTCCATCGATGTGGATAGGGGGGTGTTCCCTCTGCTGTTTCCTGAAGTCCACAATCATCTCCTTAGTTTTGTTGACGTTGAGTGTGAGGTTATTTTCCTGACACCACACTCCGAGGGCCCTCACCTCCTCCCTGTAGGCCGTCTCGTCATTGTTGGTAATCAAGCCTACCACTGTTGTGTCATCCGCAAACTTGATGATTGAGTTGGAGGCGTGCGTGGCCACGCAGTCGTGGTTGTACAGGGAGTACAGGAGAGGGCTCAGAACGCACCCTTGTGGGGCCCCAGTGTTGAGGATCAGCGGGGAGGAGATGTTGTTGCCTACCCTCACCACCTGGGGGCGGCCCGTCAGGAAGTCCAGTACCCAGTTGCACAGGGCGGGGTCGAGACACAGGGTCTCGAGCTTGATGACGAGCTTGGAGGGTACTATGGTGTTGAATGCCGAGCTGTAGTCAATGAACAGCATTCTCACATAGGTATTCCTCTTGTCCAGATGGGTTAGGGCACTGTGCAGTGTGGTTGAGATTGCATCGTCTGTGGACCTATTTGGGCGGTAAGCAAATTGGAGTGGGTCTAGGGTGTCAGGTAGGGTGGAGGTGATATGGTCCTTGACTAGTCTCTCAAAGCACTTCATGATGACGGAAGTGAGTGCTACGGGGCGGTAGTCGTTTAGCTCCGTTACCTTAGCTTTCTTGGGAACAGGAACAATGGTGGCCCTCTTGAAGCATGTGGGAACAGCAGACTGGGATAGGGATTGATGGAATATGTCCGTAAACATATTCAATCAATCCCTATCCCAGTCTGCTGTTCCCACATGCTTAATTATTGGTGTGCAGTGCGCACTGCATGAAGATAAATCAATACATAATAGTAAATATGGTTATCCAAGGAATAATTATTTACCTAGAGCAGTAAAAATATTTAGTAGGTTATTTACAGGAGCTAAAATATTTGTGTAATTTAATTATAGTTTGCCTTTTTTAAATTTTTTATTCCAGGCTTTAAAAAAATTAATAAAAATTCAGCTAACGTAAATAGACGATAGACACAAACATTTCAGTTTCCTCTCATTGCTCAGCCGCTTAAAAACCTCTTGGCGCACCGATCCCTTTAGCGGGATGATTTTCTGTCAACATCCGGTGAATTGCAGAGCGCCAAATTCAAATTAAATTACTAAAAATATAAAATGTTCATTAAATTACAAGTGCAATATACCAAAACACAGTTAACTAGCTTGTTGTTAATCCACCTGGTCTGTCGGATTTCAAAAAAAAAGAAAAGCTTTACAGCGAAAGCAAACCATGCGATTATGTGAGGACAGCTCTCAGCAGACAAAACATTACAAACAGCTAGCAGCAAAGTAAATTCGTCACGTTAGTCAGAAAATATATCAAATGAATCGCTTACCTTTGATCTTCGTATGTTTGCACTCACGAGACTCCCAGTTACACAATAAATGTTTGTTTTGTTCCATAAAGATTCTCTTTATATCCAAAAACCTCCATTTGTTTGGCGCGTTTTGTTCAGTAATCCACAGGCTCGTGCGGGTCACGACGGGCAGACTAAAATTCCAAATAGTATCCGTAAAGTTCTTAGAAACATGTCAAACGTTTTTTATAATCAATCCTCAGGTTGTTTTTACGATAAATAATCGATAATATTTCAACCGGACGGTAGCCTTTTCAATAGGAGAGAGAGAGAAGAGGTCTCGCTCCAGGCGCTTGCACATGGACAAATCTGGGGACACCTAGCTATCCACTGACGCGATGTGATCATTCTCGCTCATTTTTCAAAAATAAAAGCCTGAAACTATGTCTAAAGACTGTTCACACCCTGTGGAATCCATAGGGAAAGGAATCTGGTTGATATCCCTTTAAATTGAGGATAGGCTTGCAATGGAAAAGAGTAGTTTCAGAAAAACAGCACTTCCTGGTTGGTTTTTCCTCGGGTTTTCGCCTGCAATATCAGTTATGTTATACTCACAGACACTATTTTGACAGTTTTGGAAACTTTAGAGTGTTTTCTATCCCAATCTGCCAATTATATGCATATTCTAGTATCTGGTCCTGAGAAATAGGCCGTTTACTTTGGGAACGTTTTTTATCCGAACATCAAAATACTGCCCCCTAGCTTCAAGAGGTTTAATGCCAGAGTCCAGTGCATTCAGAGTATTCAGACCCTTTGACTTTTTCCATATCTTGTTACATTACAGCTATTAATCTAAAATTGATTTAAATTATATATTTTTGTTAAATATCCTGATCAATAGCCAAAAATGACAAAGCAAAAACACGTTTTCAGAAATGTTTGCAAATGTAAAAAAAATAATTAAAAAATTAACTGAAATATCACATTTACATAAGTATTCCAACCCTTTACTCAGTACTTTGTTGAAGCATCTTTGGCAGCGATTACAGCCTTGAGTCTTGGGAATGACACTACAAACTTGGTACACCTGTATTCTTTTTACCCCCCTTTTTCTCCCCAATTTCATGGTATCCAATTGTTAGTAGTTACTATCTTGTCTCATCGCGACAACTCCCGTACGGGCTCGGGAGCGGCGAAGGTCAGAATCCATGTGTCTTCCGAAACAAAACCCAACCAAGCTGCACTGCTTCTTTAACACAGCGCGCCTCCAACCCGGAAGCTAGCCGCACCAATGTGTTGGAGGAAACACCGTGCACCTGGCGACCTTGGTTAGCATGCACAGCGCCCGGCCCGCCACAGGAGTCGCTAGTGCGTGATGAGACAAGGATATCCCTACCGGCCAAACCCTCCCTACCCCGGACGACACTAGGCCAATTGTGCGTCGCCCCATGGACCTCCCGAGAGGGATCGGACCCAGTCTCTGGTGGCACACCTGTATTTGGGGAGTTTCTCAGATTCTTCTCTGCAGATCCTCTCAAGCCACTCCAGTGTTGTCTTGGCTGTGTGCATAAGATTGCCCCAATCTAAGGTCCTGAGTGCTCTGGAGCAGGTTTTCATCAAGGATCTCTCTGTACTTTGCTCCATTCATCTTTACCTTGATTCTGACTAGCCTCCCAGTTCCTACCGCTGAAAAACATCCCCACAGCATGATGCTGCCATCACCATGCTTCACCGTAGGGATGGTGCCAGGTTTCCTTCAGACGTGATGCTTGGCATTCAGGACCAAGAGTTCAATCTTGGTTTCATCAGACCAGAGAATCTTGTTTCTCACGGTCAGTCATTTAAGTGCCTTTTGGCAAACTTTCAGTGGGCTGTCATGTGCCTTTTACTGAGGAGTGGCTTCTGTCTGGCCACTCTACCATAAAGGCCTGATTGGTGGAGTGCTGCAGAGATGGTTGACCTTCTGGAAGGTTCTCTCATCACCACACAGGAACTCAGAGCTTCAGTCAGAGTGACCATCTGGTTCTCGGTCACCTCCCTGACCCAAGGCCTTTCTCCCCTGATTGCTCAGTTTGGCCGGGCGGCCAGCTCTAGGAAGAGTCTTAGTGGTTCCAAACTTCTTCCATTTAAGACTGATGGAGGTCACTGTGTTTTGGGGACCTTCAATACTGCAGAAATGTTTTGGTACCTTTCCCCAGATCTGTGCCTCAAAACAATCCTGTCTCTGAGCTCTATGGACAATTCCTTCGACCTCATGGCTTGGTTTTTGCTCTGAGATGCACTGTCAACTGTGGGACCTTTTTATATAGACAGGTGTGTGCCTTTTCAAATCATGTCCAATCAATTGAATTTACCACAGGTGGACTCCAATCAAGTTGTAGAAACATCTCAAGGATGATAAATGGAAACAGGATGCACCTGACCTCAATTTAGTTGTACATTTTAATAAATGTGCAAACATTTCTATAAAAAAACAAAACAATGTGGACAAAGTCAAGGGGTCTGAATACTTTCCGAAGGAGGTGATCTGTAAAGGATTTAGTGATCTAGTGAGAAGAGATTACCATTATCAGATCACTTCAAAGCTGATATCACAAACTACCAAAGGGCAAAGTACCTGGGGTTGTTTTCAATCAGATTTAAGCACCTTCATATAGTAGCATTTTGACACCACGCTTGTATTCTATTCTATTCCACTATTTTCTATTCTATTCCACTATTTTCTATTCTATTCCACTATTTTCTATTATATTCTCCGGTCCGGGTGGGTCCAGTCAGTGTTCGATGGCAGAGTGGAGGGAGTGGGCGGGTCCAAGATGAGTGCTGACACGCTATTGGAGGAGACCCTGATCAAGCGGTCTCAGCAGAAGAGGTTGACGTCACCGCTGAACTACAAGGAGAGAGTGTTCGTCCTCACCAAGACCAAGCTCACATACTATGAGTTCAGAGCAGAGGTGAGTGTTTGTCCTCGCCAAGACCAAGCTCACATACTATGAGTTCAGAGCAGAGGTGAGTGTTCGTCCTCACCAAGACCAAGCTCACATACTATGAGTTCAGAGCAGAGGTGAGTGTTCGTCCTCACCAAGACCAAGCTCAAATACTATGAGTTCAGAGCAGAGGTGAGTGTTCGTCCTCACCAAGACCAAGCTCACATACTATGAGCTCAGAGCAGAGGTGAGTGTTTGTCCTCGCCAAGACCAAGCTCACATACTATGAGTTCAGAGCAGAGGTGAGTGTTCGTCCTCGCCAAGACCAAGCTCACATACTATGAGTTCAGAGCAGAGGTGAGTGTTTGTCCTCGCCAAGACCAAGCTCACATACTATGAGTTCAGAGCAGAGGTGAGTGTTTGTCCTCACCAAGACCAAGCTCACATACTATGAGTTCAGAGCAGAGGTGAGTGTTCGTCCTCGCCAAGACCAAGCTCACATACTATGAGTTCAGAGCAGAGGTGAGTGTTCGTCCTCGCCAAGACCAAGCTCACATACTATGAGTTCAGAGCAGAGGTGAGTGTTCGTCCTCACCAAGACCAAGCTCACATACTATGAGTTCAGAGCAGAGGTGAGTGTTTGTCCTCGCCAAGACCAAGCTCACATACTATGAGTTCAGAGCAGAGGTGAGTGTTCGTCCTCACCAAGACCAAGCTCACATACTATGAGTTCAGAGCAGAGGTGAGTGTTCGTCCTCGCCAAGACCAAGCTCACATACTATGAGTTCAGAGCAGAGGTGAGTGTTCGTCCTCACCAAGACCAAGCTCACATACTATGAGTTCAGAGCAGAGGTGAGTGTTCGTCCTCACCAAGACCAAGCTCACATACTATGAGTTCAGAGCAGAGGTGAGTGTTCGTCCTCACCAAGACCAAGCTCACATACTATGAGTTCAGAGCAGAGGTGAGTGTTCGTCCTCACCAAGACCAAGCTCACATACTATGAGTTCAGAGCAGAGGTGAGTGTTCGTCCTCACCAAGACCAAGCTCACATACTATGAGTTCAGAGCAGAGGTGAGTGTTCGTCCTCACCAAGACCAAGCTCACATACTATGAGTTCAGAGCAGAGGTGAGACTGGGAGACACATACCTTTCCCTGTACAATGGAGGTTATGTATGGACTGCTCCTATTTCCTTTCAGTCTCCTGTCTGACTGGACCCATTTCCTTTAGGTCTCCTGTCTGACTGGACCCATTTCCTTTAGGTCTCCTGTCTGACTGGGCCCATTTCCTTTAGGTCTCGTGTCTGACTGGACCCATTTCCTTTAGGTCTCCTGTCTGACTGGGCCCATTTCCTTTAGGTCTCCTGTCTGACTGGACCCATTTCCTTTAGGTCTCCTGTCTGACTGGACCCATTTCCTTTAGGTCTCGTGTCTGACTGGACCCATTTCCTTTAGGTCTCCTGTCTGACTGGGCCCATTTCCTTTAGGTCTCCTGTCTGACTGGACCCATTTCCTTTAGGTCTCCTGTCTGACTGGACCCATTTCCTTTAGGTCTCCTGTCTGACTGGACCCATTTCCTTTAGGTCTCTTGTCTCACTGGGCCCATATCCTTTAGGTCTCCTGTCTGACTGGACCCATTTCCTTTTTAGGTCTCTTGTCTGACTGGGCCCATTTCCTTTAGGTCTCCTGTCTGACTGGGCCCATTTCCTTTAGGTCTCCTGTCTGACTGGACCCATTTCCTTTAGGTCTCCTGTCTGACTGGGCCCATTTCCTTTAGGTCTCCTGTCTGACTGGACCCATTTCCTTTAGGTCTCCTGTCTGACTGGACCCATTTCCTTTAGGTCTCCTGTCTGACTGGACCCATATCCTTTAGGTCTCCTGTCTGACTGGGCCCATTTCCTTTCAGTCTCCTGTCTGACTGGGCCCATTTCCTTTAGGTCTCCTGTCTGACTGGGCCCATATCCTTTAGGTCTCCTGTCTGACTGGGCCCATTTCCTTTAGGTCTCCTGTCTGACTGGGCCCATTTCCTTTCAGTCTCCTGTCTGACTGGGCCCATTTCCTTTAGGTCTCCTGTCTGACTGGACCCATTTCCTTTCAGTCTCCTGTCTGACTGGACCCATTTCCTTTCGGTCTCCTGTCTGACTGGACCCATTTCCTTTAGGTCTCCTGTCTGACTGGGCCCATTTCCTTTAGGTCTCCTGTCTGACTGGACCCATTTCCTTTAGGTCTCCTGTCTGACTGGGCCCATTTCCTTTAGGTCTCCTGTCTGACTGGGCCCATTTCCTTTTTAGGTCTCCTGTCTGACTGGACCCATATCCTTTAGGTCTCCTGTCTGACTGGGCCCATTTCCTTTAGGTCTCCTGTCTGACTGGGCCCATTTCCTTTTTAGGTCTCCTGTCTGACTGGACCCATTTCCTTTAGGTCTCCTGTCTGACTGGACCCATTTCCTTTAGGTCTCCTGTCTGACTGGACCCATATCCTTTAGGTCTCCTGTCTGACTGGGCTCATTTCCTTTAGGTCTCCTGTCTGACTGGGCCCATTTCCTTTAGGTCTCCTGTCTGACTGGGCCCATTTCCTTTTTAGGTCTCCTGTCTGACTGGGCCCATTTCCTTTAGGTCTCCTGTCTGACTGGGCCCATATCCTTTAGGTCTCCTGTCTGACTGGGCCCATTTCCTTTTTAGGTCTCCTGTCTGACTGGGCCCATTTCCTTTAGGTCTCCTTTCTGACTGGGCCCATTTCCTTTAGGTCTCCTGTCTGACTGGGCCCATTTCCTTTAGGTCTCCTGTCTGACTGGGCCCATATCCTTTAGGTCTCCTGTCTGACTGGGCCCATTTCCTTTAGGTCTCCTGTCTGACTGGGCCCATTTCCTTTAGGTCTCCTGTCTGACTGGGCCCATTTCCTTTAGGTCTCCTGTCTGACTGGACCCATTTCCTTTTTAGGTCTCCTGTCTGACTGGACCCATTTCCTTTCAGTCTCTTGTCTGACTGGGCCCATTTCCTTTAGGTCTCCTGTCTGACTGGACCCATTTCCTTTTTAGGTCTCCTGTCTGACTGGACCCATTTCCTTTTTAGGTCTCCTGTCTGACTGGACCCATTTCCTTTAGGTCTCCTGTCTGACTGGACCCATATCCTTTAGGTCTCTTGTCTGACTGGACCCATTTCCTTTAGGTCTCTTGTCTGACTGGGCCCATTTCCTTTAGGTCTCCTGTCTGACTGGGCCCATATCCTTTAGGTCTCCTGTCTGACTGGACCCATTTCCTTTTTAGGTCTCCTGTCTGACTGGACCCATTTCCTTTTTAGGTCTCCTGTCTGACTGGACCCATTTCCTTTAGGTCTCCTGTCTGACTGGACCCATTTCCTTTAGGTCTCGTGTCTGACTGGGCCCATTTCCTTTAGGTCTCCTGTCTGACTGGGCCCATTTCCTTTAGGTCTCCTGTCTGACTGGGCCCATTTCCTTTAGGTCTCCTGTCTGACTGGACCCATTTCCTTTAGGTCTCCTGTCTGACTGGGCCCATTTCCTTTCAGTCTCCTGTCTGACTGGGCCCATATCCTTTAGGTCTCGTGTCTGACTGCTCCTATTTCCTTTAGGTCTCCTGTCTGACTGGGCCCATATCCTTTAGGTCTCGTGTCTGACTGCTCCTATTTCCTTTAGGTCTCCTGTCTGACTGGACCCATTTCCTTTAGGTCTCGTGTCTGACTGCTCCTATTTCCTTTAGGTCTCCTGTCTGACTGGACCCATTTCCTTTAGGTCTCCTGTCTGACTGGGCCCATTTCCTTTAGGTCTCCTGTCTGACTGGGCCCATATCCTTTAGGTCTCGTGTCTGACTGCTCCTATTTCCTTTAGGTCTCCTGTCTGACTGGACCCATTTCCTTTAGGTCTCGTGTCTGACTGCTCCTATTTCCTTTAGGTCTCCTGTCTGACTGGGCCCATTTCCTTTAGGTCTCGTGTCTGACTGCTCCTATTTCCTTTAGGTCTCCTGTCTGACTGGGCCCATTTCCTTTAGGTCTCCTGTCTGACTGGACCCATTTACTTTCAGTCTCCTGTCTGACTGGGCCCATTTCCTTTAGGTCTCCTGTCTGACTGGGCCTATTTCCTTTCAGTCTCCTGTCTGACTGGGCCCATTTCCTTTAGGTCTCCTGTCTGACTGGGCCCATATCCTTTAGGTCTCGTGTCTGACTGCTCCTATTTCCTTTAGGTCTCCTGTCTGACTGGGCCTATTTCCTTTCAGTCTCCTGTCTGACTGGACCCATTTCCTTTCAGTCTCCTGTCTGACTGGGCCCATTTCCTTTAGGTCTCCTGTCTGACTGGGCCTATTTCCTTTCAGTCTCCTGTCTGACTGGGCCCATTTCCTTTAGGTCTCCTGTCTGACTGGGCCCATATCCTTTAGGTCTTGTGTATGACTGCTCCTATTTCCTTTAGGTCTCCTGTCTGACTGGGCATATTTCCTTTCAGTCTCCTGTCTGACTGGGCCCATTTCCTTTAGGTCTCCTGTCTGACTGGGCCTATTTCCTTTCAGTCTCCTGTCTGACTGGGCCCATTTCCTTTAGGTCTCCTGTCTGACTGGGCCCATATCCTTTAGGTCTCCTGTCTGACTGGGCCCATTTCCTTTCAGTCTCCTGTCTGACTGGGCCCATTTCCTTTAGGTCTCCTGTCTGACTGGGCCCATTTCCTTTAGGTCTCCTGTCTGACTGGGCCTATTTCCTTTCAGTCTCCTGTCTGACTGGGCCCATTTCCTTTAGGTCTCCTGTCTGACTGGGCCTATTTCCTTTCAGTCTCCTGTCTGACTGGGCCCATTTCCTTTAGGTCTCCTGTCTGACTGGGCCCATATCCTTTAGGTCTCCTGTCTGACTGGGCCCATTTCCTTTCAGTCTCCTGTCTGACTGGGCCCATTTCCTTTAGGTCTCCTGTCTGACTGGGCCCATATCCTTTAGGTCTCCTGTCTGACTGGGCCCATTTCCTTTCAGTCTCCTGTCTGACTGGGCCCATTTCCTTTAGGTCTCCTGTCTGACTGGGCGCATTTCCTTTAGGTCTCCTGTCTGACTGGGCCCATTTCCTTTAGGTCTCCTGTCTGACTGGGCCCATATCCTTTAGGTCTCCTGTCTGACTGGGCCCATTTCCTTTTTAGGTCTCCTGTCTGACTGGGCCCATTTCCTTTAGGTCTCCTGTCTGACTGGGCCCATTTCCTTTAGGTCTCCTGTCTGACTGGGCCCATTTCCTTTAGGTCTCCTGTCTGACTGGACCCATTTCCTTTTTAGGTCTCCTGTCTGACTGGACCCATTTCCTTTCAGTCTCTTGTCTGACTGGGCCCATTTCCTTTTTAGGTCTCCTGTCTGACTGGACCCATTTCCTTTTTAGGTCTCCTGTCTGACTGGACCCATTTCCTTTTTAGGTCTCCTGTCTGACTGGACCCATTTCCTTTTTAGGTCTCCTGTCTGACTGGACCCATTTCCTTTAGGTCTCCTGTCTGACTGGACCCATATCCTTTAGGTCTCTTGTCTGACTGGACCCATTTCCTTTAGGTCTCTTGTCTGACTGGACCCATTTCCTTTAGGTCTCCTGTCTGACTGGGCCCATATCCTTTAGGTCTCCTGTCTGACTGGACCCATTTCCTTTTTAGGTCTCCTGTCTGACTGGACCCATTTCCTTTTTAGGTCTCCTGTCTGACTGGACCCATTTCCTTTAGGTCTCCTGTCTGACTGGACCCATTTCCTTTAGGTCTCGTGTCTGACTGGGCCCATTTCCTTTAGGTCTCCTGTCTGACTGGGCCCATTTCCTTTAGGTCTCCTGTCTGACTGGGCCCATTTCCTTTAGGTCTCCTGTCTGACTGGACCCATTTCCTTTAGGTCTCCTGTCTGACTGGGCCCATTTCCTTTCAGTCTCCTGTCTGACTGGGCCCATATCCTTTAGGTCTCGTGTCTGACTGCTCCTATTTCCTTTAGGTCTCCTGTCTGACTGGGCCCATATCCTTTAGGTCTCGTGTCTGACTGCTCCTATTTCCTTTAGGTCTCCTGTCTGACTGGACCCATTTCCTTTAGGTCTCGTGTCTGACTGCTCCTATTTCCTTTAGGTCTCCTGTCTGACTGGACCCATTTCCTTTAGGTCTCCTGTCTGACTGGGCCCATTTCCTTTAGGTCTCCTGTCTGACTGGGCCCATATCCTTTAGGTCTCGTGTCTGACTGCTCCTATTTCCTTTAGGTCTCCTGTCTGACTGGACCCATTTCCTTTAGGTCTCGTGTCTGACTGCTCCTATTTCCTTTAGGTCTCCTGTCTGACTGGGCCCATTTCCTTTAGGTCTCGTGTCTGACTGCTCCTATTTCCTTTAGGTCTCCTGTCTGACTGGGCCCATTTCCTTTAGGTCTCCTGTCTGACTGGACCCATTTACTTTCAGTCTCCTGTCTGACTGGGCCCATTTCCTTTAGGTCTCCTGTCTGACTGGGCCTATTTCCTTTCAGTCTCCTGTCTGACTGGGCCCATTTCCTTTAGGTCTCCTGTCTGACTGGGCCCATATCCTTTAGGTCTCGTGTCTGACTGCTCCTATTTCCTTTAGGTCTCCTGTCTGACTGGGCCTATTTCCTTTCAGTCTCCTGTCTGACTGGACCCATTTCCTTTCAGTCTCCTGTCTGACTGGGCCCATTTCCTTTAGGTCTCCTGTCTGACTGGGCCTATTTCCTTTCAGTCTCCTGTCTGACTGGGCCCATTTCCTTTAGGTCTCCTGTCTGACTGGGCCCATATCCTTTAGGTCTCGTGTCTGACTGCTCCTATTTCCTTTAGGTCTCCTGTCTGACTGGGCCTATTTCCTTTCAGTCTCCTGTCTGACTGGACCCATTTCCTTTCAGTCTCCTGTCTGACTGGGCCCATTTCCTTTAGGTCTCCTGTCTGACTGGGCCTATTTCCTTTCAGTCTCCTGTCTGACTGGGCCCATTTCCTTTAGGTCTCCTGTCTGACTGGGCCCATATCCTTTAGGTCTCGTGTCTGACTGGGCCCATTTCCTTTCAGTCTCCTGTCTGACTGGGCCCATTTCCTTTAGGTCTCCTGTCTGACTGGGCCTATTTCCTTTCAGTCTCCTGTCTGACTGGGCCCATTTCCTTTAGGTCTCCTGTCTGACTGGGCCTATTTCCTTTCAGTCTCCTGTCTGACTGGGTCCATTTCCTTTAGGTCTCCTGTCTGACTGGGCCCATATCCTTTAGGTCTCCTGTCTGACTGGGCCCATTTCCTTTCAGTCTCCTGTCTGACTGGGCCCATTTCCTTTAGGTCTCCTGTCTGACTGGGCCCATATCCTTTAGGTCTCCTGTCTGACTGGGCCCATTTCCTTTCAGTCTCCTGTCTGACTGGGCCCATTTCCTTTAGGTCTCCTGTCTGACTGGGCCCATTTCCTTTAGGTCTCTTGTCTGACTGGGCCCATTTCCTTTCAGTCTCCTGTCTGACTGGGCCCATTTCCTTTCAGTCTCCTGTCTGACTGGGCCCATTTCCTTTCAGTCTCCTGTCTGACTGGGCCCATTTCCTTTAGGTCTCCTGTCTGACTGGACCCATTTCCTTTAGGTCTCTTGTCTGACTGGGCCCATTTCCTTTAGGTCTCCTGTCTGACTGGGCCCATATCCTTTAGGTCTCCTGTCTGACTGGGCCCATTTCCTTTAGGTCTCCTGTCTGACTGGGCCCATTTCCTTTAGGTCTCCTGTCTGACTGGGCCCATTTCCTTTAGGTCTCCTGTCTGACTGGGCCCATTTCCTTTCAGTCTCCTGTCTGACTGGGCCCATATCCTTTAGGTCTCCTGTCTGACTGGGCCCATTTCCTTTAGGTCTCCTGTCTGACTGGGCCCATTTCCTTTAGGTCTCCTGTCTGACTGGGCCCATTTCCTTTAGGTCTCCTGTCTGACTGGGCCCATTTCCTTTAGGTCTCTTGTCTGACTGGGCCCATTTCCTTTAGGTCTCTTGTCTGACTGGGCCCATTTCCTTTAGGTCTCTTGTCTGACTGGGCCCATTTCCTTTAGGTCTCCTGTCTGACTGGGCCCATTTCCTTTAGGTCTCCTGTCTGACTGGGCCCATTTCCTTTAGGTCTCGTGTCTGACTGGGCCCATTTCCTTTAGGTCTCGTGTCTGACTGGGCCCATTTCCTTTAGGTCTCCTGTCTGACTGGGCCCATTTCCTTTAGGTCTCTTGTCTGACTGGGCCCATTTCCTTTAGGTCTCTTGTCTGACTGGGCCCATATCCTTTAGGTCTCCTGTCTGACTGGGCCCATTTCCTTTAGGTCTCGTGTCTGACTGGGCCCATATCCTTTAGGTCTCCTGTCTGACTGGGCCCATTTCCTTTAGGTCTCCTGTCTGACTGGGCCCATATCCTTTAGGTCTCGTGTCTGACTGGGCCCATTTCCTTTAGGTCTCGTGTCTGACTGGGCCCATTTCCTTTAGGTCTCCTGTCTGACTGGGCCCATATCCTGTTAGTCAAACTAGTTTATTTCTTGTTCCTTTTCTACATATGTAGTGTTTTTGAAATGAACACCCATTTGATAACTTGTGTGAATGTGACCAGGTGTGACCAGGTGTGGCTACATACACCTCTCTACTGTCCAAAACCTCACCGTGTTCTGTCTCTCTCTCCTCTCCAAAACCTCACCGTGTTCTGTCTCTCTCTCCTGTCCAAAACCTCACCGTGTTCTGTCTCTCTCCTGTCCAAAACCTCACCGTGTTCTGTCTCCTATCCAAAACCTCACCGTGTTCTGTCTCTCTCCTGTCCAAAACCTCACCGTGTTCTGTCTCTCTCCTGTCCAAAACCTCACTGTGTTCTGTCTCTCTCCTGTCCAAAACCTCACTGTGTTCTGTCTCTCTCTCCTGTCCAAAACCTCACCGTGTTCTGTCTCTCTCCTGTCCAAAACCTCCCCGTGTTCTGTCTCTCTCCTGTCCAAAACCTCACTGTGTTCTGTCTCTCTCCTGTCCAAAACCTCACCGTGTTCTGTCTCTCTCTCCTGTCCAAAACCTCACCGTGTTCTGTCTCTCTCCTGTCCAAAACCTCACCGTGTTCTGTCTCTCTCCTGTCCAAAACCTCACCGGGTTCTGTCTCTCTCCTGTCCAAAACCTCACCGTGTTCTGTCTCTCTCCTGTCCAAAACCTCACCGGGTTCTGTCTCTCTCCTGTCCAAAACCTCACCGGGTTCTGTCTCTCTCCTGTCCAAAACCTCACCGGGTTCTGTCTCTCTCCTGTCCAAAACCTCACCGTGTTCTGTCTCTCTCCTGTCCAGAACCTCACTGTGTTCTGTCTCTCTCCTGTCCAAAACCTCACCGTGTTCTCTCTCTCCTGTCCAAAACCTCACCGTGTTCTGTCTCTCTGTTCGTTGTTCACAGAAGAAGGTTAAGAAGGGGTCCATCGACCTGCAAAAAGTCAGGTGTGTGGAGATCGTGAAGAATGACGGAGTCATACCCTGTCAGAACAAATATCCCTTCCAGGTGTGGTGTTACATATACAGCCAGTATGATGGGTAGACCCCCCCCCCCCCCCTCTACTAGGTGGTGTGTTAGTGTACAGTGTTAATGGTGCCCCCCCCCCTCCTCTACTAGGTGGTGTGTTAGTGTACAGTGTTAATGATGCCCCCCCCCCCCCCTTTACTAGGTGGTGTGTTAGTGTACAGTGTTAATGATGCCCCCCCCCCCCCCCCCCCCCCCTCTACTAGGTGGTGTGTTAGTGTACAGTGTTAATGGTGCCCCCACCCTCTACTAGGTGGTGTGTTAGTGTACAGTCTTAATGGTGCCCCCCCCCCCCCCTCTACTAGGTGGTGTGTTAGTGTACAGTGTTAATGGTGCCCCCCCCCCCCCCTCCTCTACTAGGTGGTGTGTTAGTGTACAGTGTTAATGGTGCCCCCCCCCCCCCCCTCTACTAGGTGGTGTGTTAGTGTACAGTCTTAATGGTGCCCCCCCCCCCCCCCTCTACTAGGTGGTGTGTTAGTGTACAGTGTTAATGATGACCCCCCCTCCTCTACTAGGTGGTGTGTTAGTGTACAGTGTTAATGGTGCCCCCCCCCCCCTCCTCTACTAGGTGTGTTAGTGTACAGTGTTAATGGTCCCCCCCCCCTCTACTAGGTGGTGTGTTAGTGTACAGTGTTAATGGTTCCCCCCCCTTTACTAGGTGGTGTGTTAGTGTACAGTGTTAATGGTTCCCCCCCCTTTACTAGGTGGTGTGTTAGTGTACAGTGTTAATGGTTCCCCCCCTCTACTAGGTGGTGTGTTAGTGTACAGTGTTAATGGTTCCCCCCCCTTTACTAGGTGGTGTGTTAGTGTACAGTGTTAATGATGGCCTCACCCCCCCCCCCCCCCTCCTCTACTAGGTGGTGTGTTAGTGTACAGTGTTAATGGTGCCCCCCCCCCCCCTCCTCTACTAGGTGGTGTGTTAGTGTACAGTGTTAATGGTGCCCCCCCCCCCCCCCCTCCTCTACTAGGTGGTGTGTTAGTGTACAGTGTTAATGGTGCCCCCCCCCCCCCCCTCTACTAGGTGGTGTGTTAGTGTACAGTGTTAATGGTGCCCCCCCCTCCTCTACTAGGTGGTGTGTTAGTGTACAGTGTTAATGATGACCCCCCCTCCTCTACTAGGTGGTGTGTTAGTGTACAGTGTTAATGGTGCCCCCCCCCCCCTCCTCTACTAGGTGTGTTAGTGTACAGTGTTAATGGTCCCCCCCCCTCTACTAGGTGGTGTGTTAGTGTACAGTGTTAATGGTTCCCCCCCCCTTTACTAGGTGGTGTGTTAGTGTACAGTGTTAATGGTTCCCCCCCCTTTACTAGGTGGTGTGTTAGTGTACAGTGTTAATGGTTCCCCCCCCTTTACTAGGTGGTGTGTTAGTGTACAGTGTTAATGATGGCCTCACCCCCCCCCCCCCCTCCTCTACTAGGTGGTGTGTTAGTGTACAGTGTTAATGGTGCCCCCCCCCCCTCCTCTACTAGGTGGTGTGTTAGTGTACAGTGTTAATGGTGCCCCCCCCCCCTCCTCTACTAGGTGGTGTGTTAGTGTACAGTGTTAATGGTGCCCCCCCCCCCCTCCTCTACTAGGTGGTGTGTTAGTGTACAGTGTTAATGGTGCCCCCCCCCCCCCTCCTCTACTAGGTGGTGTGTTAGTGTACAGTGTTAATGGTGCCCCCCCCCCCTCCTCTACTAGGTGGTGTGTTAGTGTACAGTGTTAATGGTGCCCCCCCCTCCTCTACTAGGTGGTGTGTTAGTGTACAGTGTTAATGGTGTGCCCCCCCCTACTAGGTGGTGTGTTAGTGTACAGTGTTAATGGTGTGCCCCCCCGTACTAGGTGGTGTGTACAGTGTTAATGGTGTGCCCCCCCCTACTAGGTGGTGTGTACAGTGTTAATGGTGTGCCCCCCCCTACTAGGTGGTGTGTACAGTGTTAATGGTGGCCTCACCCCCCCCCCCCCAGGTGGTGTGTTAGTGTACAGTGTTAATGGTGTGCCCCCCCCTACTAGGTGGTGTGTACAGTGTTAATGGTGTGCCCCCCCCCCTCCTAGGTGGTGTATGACACAAGCACTCTCTATGTATTTGCTCCCAGCTATGAGAGTAGGAGGACCTGGGTCCAAAACATTAAGGAAGGTCAGTGACTAGCTTTTTTTTTCCAATTTGTTTTATTTGTATAAATCATCTAGTTATTGTATCCTATGCTACACTGTAAACTCTGTCTGTTGTTGTCCCAGCATACAGATGTAGAATCTTAATTTGAGCCAGTTTGCTGCAGCAGGGAAATAATGTGGATTATCATTAATCGACATTGTTTTGTAGGGGTTGATAGATTTTTTTTGTTGTTAGGGCAAAGCAAGTCTCTTTTTAAAGTAGAAATCACGATGCTTTTAGAAGGTTTTCTTTTCTTTAAAAAATTGTAAAACCTCGAATACTATAACAGTTGTGCAGGAAAATTGTCAGTAACAAAAGAGTGATCAAATTAAGATCCTTCATCTGTAGGTCGGTGTATGTTGTTTTTATCGGGTAATCTGATTAACCAGATGTTTTTCCTATCTCTTGTGTTGATGTTGGATGTATTTCAGAGATCAGGGACAACTCGTTGATCGTTGCTAAGTTCCATCCTCAGTTCTGGATGGAAGGCGTGTGGCTGTGCTGTCGTCAGGCAGAGAAACTGGCCCCGGGCTGTGAGGAGTACAACCTGTTTGGAGACCGTGAGATCTATCCCCTCTTCTCATTTTTTATTTTATTTTATAAAAAAAAAAAAAAAATTAACCTTTATTTAACTAGGCAAGTCAGTTAAGAACAAATTCTTATTTTCAATGACGGCCTAGGGACAGTGGGTTAACTGCCTGTTCAGGGGCAGAACGACAGATTTGTACCTTGTCAGCTCGGGGATTTGAACTTGCAACCTTCCAGTCCAACACTCTAAACCACTAGGCTACCCTGCCGCCCCATTGCCAGAAGTATGTGGACACCCTTTCAAATGAACGGCTTTGGCTATTTCAGTCGCTGACAGGAGTATACAACCGTACACACAGCCATGTACAACCACAATTGATGTAACCAAAGGTTTTGGGGATTAACGGTACATTTTACTACTGGTGAATTTTATAAAAATAAAAGCATCTAACAGTAAACAGTTCACATAATGAAATAATGAATGGTAGGCGGGACACCCGTTCTGGAGAGAGACTTGCCTATACAGTCGCCACACACACCACCCCTTCTTCTTCTTCTTCTTCTTCTTCTTGTCTCAACATTTTAAAACATTTTTATACTCGACACATTTTTTTGAGATGCTTTTCACTGACAGCCGCAACTCAATAATCCGTCTATTGCCATGTGGGCGGCAGGGTAGCCTAGTGGTTAGAGTGTAGAGGTGGTAGGGTAGCCTAGTGGTTAGTGTCTGGGTGGCAGGTAGCCTAGTGGTTAGAGTGTAGGGGCGGCAGGGTAGCCTAGTGGTTAGAGTGTAGAGGAGGTAGGGTAACCTAGTGGTTAGAGTGTAGGGGAGGTATGGTAGCCTAGTGGTTAGAGTGTAGAGGAGGTAGGGTAACCTAGTGGTTAGAGTGTAGAGGAGGTATGGTAGCCTAGTGGTTAGAGTGTAGAGGAGGTAGGGTAACCTAGTGGTTAGAGTGTAGGGGAGGTATGGTAGCCTAGTGGTTAGAGTGTAGAGGTGGTATGGTAGCCTAGTGGTTAGTGTAGAGGAGGTAGGGTAGCCTAGTGGTTAGAGTGTAGAGGAGGTAGGGTAACCTAGTGGTTAGAGTGTAGAGGAGGTAGGGTAGCCTAGTGGTTAGAGTGTAGAGGAGGTAGGGTAACCTAGTGGTTAGAGTGTAGAGGCGGCAGGGTAGCCTAGTGGTTAGAGTGTGGAGGAGGTATGGTAGCCTAGTGGTTAGTGTAGAGGAGGTAGGGTAACCTAGTGGTTAGAGTGTAGAGGAGGTAGGGTAGCCTAGTGGTTAGAGTGTAGAGGAGGTAGGGTAACCTAGTGGTTAGAGTGTAGAGGTGGTATGGTAGCCTAGTGGTTAGAGTGTAGAGGAGGTAGGGTAACCTAGTGGTTAGAGTGTAGAGGAGGTAGGGTAGCCTAGTGGTTAGAGTGTAGAGGAGGTAGGGTAACCTAGTGGTTAGAGTGTAGAGGTGGTATGGTAGCCTAGTGGTTAGAGTGTAGAGGAGGTAGGGTAACCTAGTGGTTAGAGTGTAGAGGAGGTATGGTAGCCTAGTGGTTAGAGTGTAGAGGAGGTAGGGTAACCTAGTGGTTAGAGTGTAGAGGAGGTAGGGTAACCTAGTGGTTAGAGTGTAGAGGTGGTATGGTAGCCTAGTGGTTAGTGTAGAGGAGGTAGGGTAACCTAGTGGTTAGAGTGTAGAGGAGGTAGGGTAACCTAGTGGTTAGAGTGTAGAGGAGGTAGGGTAACCTAGTGGTTAGAGTGTAGAGGTGGTATGGTAGCCTAGTGGTTAGTGTAGAGGAGGTAGGGTAACCTAGTGGTTAGTGTAGAGGAGGTAGGGTAACCTAGTGGTTAGTGTAGAGGAGGTAGGGTAACCTAGTGGTTAGTGTAGAGGAGGTAGGGTAGCCTAGTGGTTAGAGTGTAGAGGAGGTAGGGTAACCTAGTGGTTAGAGTGTAGAGGTGGTATGGTAGCCTAGTGGTTAGTGTAGAGGAGGTAGGGTAACCTAGTGGTTAGAGTGTAGAGGAGGTAGGGTAACCTAGTGGTTAGAGTGTAGAGGAGGTAGGGTAACCTAGTGGTTAGAGTGTAGAGGAGGTAGGGTAACCTAGTGGTTAGAGTGTAGAGGAGGTAGGGTAGCCTAGTGGTTAGAGTGTAGAGGAGGTAGGGTAACCTAGTGGTTAGAGTGTAGAGGCGGCAGGGTAGCCTAGTGGTTAGAGTGTAGAGGAGGTAGGGTAACCTAGTGGTTAGAGTGTAGAGGAGGTAGGGTAACCTAGTGGTTAGAGTGTAGAGGAGGTAGGGTAGCCTAGTGGTTAGAGTGTAGAGGAGGTAGGGTAACCTAGTGGTTAGAGTGTAGAGGCGGCAGGGTAGCCTAGTGGTTAGAGTGTAGGGGAGGTATGGTAGCCTAGTGGTTAGAGTGTAGAGGAGGTAGGGTAACCTAGTGGTTAGAGTGTAGAGGAGGTAGGGTAACCTAGTGGTTAGAGTGTAGAGGAGGTAGGGTAACCTAGTGGTTAGAGTGTAGAGGAGGTAGGGTAGCCTAGTGGTTAGAGTGTAGAGGAGGTAGGGTAACCTAGTGGTTAGAGTGTAGAGGAGGTAGGGTAGCCTAGTGGTTAGAGTGTAGGGGAGGTATGGTAGCCTAGTGGTTAGAGTGTAGAGGAGGTAGGGTAGCCTAGTGGTTAGAGTGTAGGGGAGGTATGGTAGCCTAGTGGTTAGAGTGTAGAGGAGGTATGGTAGCCTAGTGGTTAGAGTGTAGAGGAGGTATGGTAGCCTAGTGGTTAGAGTGTAGAGGAGGTAGGGTAGCCTAGTGGTTAGAGTGTAGAGGCGGCAGGGTAGCCTAGTGGTTAGAGTGTAGAGGTGGTAGGGTAGCCTAGTGGTTAGAATGTAGGGGCGGCAGGGTAGCCTAGTGGTTAGAGTGTAGGGGAGGTAGGGTAGCTTAGTGGTTAGAGTGTAGAGGCGGTATGGTAACCTAGTGGTTAGAGTGTAGGGGAGGTAGGGTAGCTTAGTGGTTAGAGTGTAGAGGCGGCAGGGTAGCCTAGTGGTTAGAGCGTTGGACTAGTAACTGAAATGTTGCAAGTTCGCAATCCCCGAGCTGACAAGGTAAAAAAAATCTGTCGTTCTGCCCCTGAACAAGGCAGTTAACCCACTGTTCCTAGGCCGTCATTGAAAATAAGAATTTGGGCCTCCCGGGTGGTGCAGCGCCAGACTCTGGGTTCGCGCCCAGGCTCTGTCGTAAACCGGCCGCGACCGGGAGGTCCATTGGCCTAGCGTCGTCCGGGTTAGGGAGGGTTTGGCCGGTAGGGATGTCCTTGTCTCATCGCGCACCAGCAACTCCTGTGGCGGGCCGGGCACTGTGCGCGCTAACTAAGGTCGCCAGGTGCACAGTGTTTCCTCCGACACATTGGTGCAGCTGGCTTCCGGGTTGGATGCGCGCTGTGTTAAGAAGCAGTGCGGCTTGGTTGGGTTGTGTATCGGAGGACACATGACTTTCAACCTTCGTCTCTCCTGAGCCCGTACGGGAGTTGTAGCGATGAGACAAGATCGTAATTACTAACAATTGGATACCATGAAATTGGGGGTAAAAAAAAATAAAAATAAGAAAATAAGAATTTGTTCTTAACTGACTTGCCTAGTTAAATAAAAAATCTAATAAATGTGTTTTGCATCCAATTGCGGGCTTCCCAAATATGCAAAAACCTACGAGCTTGTGATTTTTGAAACAAGCCACGGCAACAACAACAAAATCAAATAAGCTAATAATCCTCGATTCCTCCATGGAATCAAGTGATGCTTTTTTTTGCCTACTGACATGAATTTATTTCAACCAAATATGCAGGTTTAAAAAAAATCAACTTCTTTTGTATTGATTTTAAGAAAGGCACTGAAAGTACACAGCATTGATACATTTGTGCAACGATTGTGCTTTTTTCACGAATGCGCTTTTGTTAAAACATCACCCGTTTGGCGAAGATGAAGTAGACTGTGATTCAATGATAAATTAACAGGCACCGCATTGATTATATGCAATGCAGGACAAGCTAGTTAACTACACATGGTTGACGATATTACTAGGTTAACTAGTGATTATGTGAAGATTGATTGTTTTTGCATGAGATACGTTCAATGCTAGCTAGCAACTTACCGTGGCTCCTTGCAGTCACAAGGTCCTTTTGATGCTGCACTCGCGTAACAGGTGGTCAGCCTGCACGTCTGTGATCTGTCTCCTCGTGGATTGCAATGTAATCGGCCATAATTGGCATCCAAAAAAGGCAGATTACCGATTTGTTATGAAAACTTGAAATCGTCCCTAATTAAATTGGCCATGCCACCAGCAAAGCACCCCCACAAGAGCAGTGATACTAGCAAGAGCAGTGATACTAGCTAGAGCAGTGATACTAGCTAGAGCAGTGATACTAGCAAGAGCAGTGATACTGGCAAGAGCAGTGATACTGGCTAGAGCAGTGATACTGTGATACTAGCAAGAGCAGTGATACAGTGATACTAGCAAGAGCAGTGATACTAGCAAGAGCAGTGATACTAGCTAGAGCAGTGATACTAGCTAGAGCAGTGATACTAGCAAGAGCAGTGATACTGGCAAGAGCAGTGATACTGGCAAGAGCAGTGATACTGTGATACTAGCAAGAGCAGTGATACTGGCAAGAGCAGTGATACTGGCAAGAGCAGTGATACTAGCAAGAGCAGTGATACTGTGATACTAGCTAGAGCAGTGATACTAGCAAGAGCAGTGATACTGGCAAGAGCAGTGATACTAGCAAGAGCAGTGATACTAGCAAGAGCAGTGATACTAGCAAGAGCAGTGATACCAGCAAGAGCTGTGATACTAGCTAGAGCAGTGATACTGTGATACTAGCTAGAGCAGTGATACTGTGATACTAGCAAGAGCAGTGATACTGTGATACTAGCAATAGCAGTGATACTGTGATACTAGCAAGAGCAGTGATACTGTGATACCAGCAAGAGCAGTGATACCAGCTAGAGCAGTGATACCAGCAAGAGCTGTGATACTAGCTAGAGCAGTGATACTGTGATACTAGCTAGAGCAGTGATACTGTGATACTAGCAAGAGCAGTGATACTGTGATACTAGCAATAGCAGTGATACTGTGATACTAGCAAGAGCAGTGATACTGTGATACTAGCAAGAGCAGTGATACTGCGATACTAGCTAGAGCAGTGATGCTGTGATACTAGCAAGAGCAGTGATACTGTGATACTAGCTAGAGCAGTGATACTAGCTAGAGCAGTGATACTAGCTAGAGCAGTGATACTAGCTAGAGCAGTGATACTAGCTAGAGCAGGGATACTGTGATACTAGCTAGAGCAGTGATACTGTGATACTAGCTAGAGCAGTGATACTGTGATACTAGCTAGAGCAGTGATACTGTGATACTAGCTAGAGCAGTGATACTAGCAAGAGCAGTGATACTGTGATACTAGCTAGAGCAGTGATACTAGCAAGAGCAGTGATACTGGCAAGAGCAGTGATACTGGCAAGAGCAGTGATACTAGCAAGAGCAGTGATACTAGCAAGAGCAGTGATACTAGCAAGAGCAGTGATACTGTGATACCAGCTAGAGCAGTGATACCAGCAAGAGCTGTGATACTAGCTAGAGCAGTGATACTGTGATACTAGCTAGAGCAGTGATACTGTGATACTAGCAAGAGCAGTGATACTGTGATACTAGCAATAGCAGTGATACTGTGATACTAGCAAGAGCAGTGATACTGTGATACTAGCAAGAGCAGTGATACTGCGATACTAGCTAGAGCAGTGATGCTGTGATACTAGCAAGAGCAGTGATACTAGCTAGAGCAGTGATACTAGCTAGAGCAGTGATACTAGCTAGAGCAGTGATACTAGCTAGAGCAGTGATACTAGCTAGAGCAGGGATACTGTGATACTAGCTAGAGCAGTGATACTGTGATACTAGGTAGAGCAGTGATACTGTGATACTAGCTAGAGCAGTGATACTGTGATACTAGCTAGAGCAGTGATACTAGCAAGAGCAGTGATACTGTGATACTAGCTAGAGCAGTGATACTAGCTAGAGCAGTGATACTAGCTAGAGCAGTGATACTGTGATACTAGCTAGAGCAGTGATACTGTGATACTAGCAAGAGCAGTGATACTGTGATACTAGCTAGAGCAGTGATACTAGCTAGAGCAGTGATACTGTGATACTAGCTAGAGCAGTGATACTGTGATACTAGCCAGAGCAGTGATACTAGCTAGAGCAGTGATACTAGCTAGAGCAGTGATACTGTGATACTAGCAAGAGCTGTGATACTAGCAAGAGCAGTGATACTGTGATACTAGCTAGAGCAGTGATACTAGCAAGAGCAGTGATACAGTGATACTAGCTAGAGCAGTGATACTAGCTAGAGCAGTGATACTATCTAGAGCAGTGATACTGTGATACTAGCTAGAGCAGTGATACTGTGATACTAGCAAGAGCAGTGATACAGTGATACTAGCAAGAGCAGTGATACTGTGATACTAGCAAGAGCAGTGATACTAGCAAGAGCAGTGATACAGTGATACTAGCTAGAGCAGTGATACTAGCTAGAGCAGTGATACTATCTAGAGCAGTGATACTGTGATACTAGCTAGAGCAGTGATACTGTGATACTAGCAAGAGCAGTGATACAGTGATACTAGCAAGAGCAGTGATACTAGCAAGAGCAGTGATACTAGCAAGAGCAGTGATACTGTGATACTAGCAAGAGCAGTGATACTGCGATACTAGCTAGAGCAGTGATGCTGTGATACTAGCAAGAGCAGTGATACTAGCAAGAGCTGTGATACTAGCTAGAGCAGTGATACTAGCTAGAGCAGTGATACTAGCAAGAGCAGTGATACTGGCAAGAGCAGTGATACTAGCAAGAGCAGTGATACTAGCAAGAGCAGTGATACTAGCAAGAGCAGTGATACTGTGATACCAGCAAGAGCAGTGATACTAGCTAGAGCAGTGATACTAGCTAGAGCAGTGATACTGTGATACTAGCTAGAGCAGTGATACTGTGATACTAGCAAGAGCAGTGATACAGTGATACTAGCAAGAGCAGTGATACTAGCAAGAGCAGTGATACTAGCTAGAGCAGTGATACTAGCTAGAGCAGTGATACTAGCAAGAGCAGTGATACTGGCAAGAGCAGTGATACTGGCAAGAGCAGTGATACTGGCAAGAGCAGTGATACTAGCAAGAGCAGTGATACTGTGATACTAGCTAGAGCAGTGATACTAGCAAGAGCAGTGATACTGGCAAGAGCAGTGATACTAGCAAGAGCAGTGATACTAGCAAGAGCAGTGATACTAGCAAGAGCAGTGATACCAGCAAGAGCTGTGATACTAGCTAGAGCAGTGATACTGTGATACTAGCTAGAGCAGTGATACTGTGATACTAGCAAGAGCAGTGATACTGTGATACTAGCAATAGCAGTGATACTGTGATACTAGCAAGAGCAGTGATACTGTGATACCAGCAAGAGCAGTGATACCAGCTAGAGCAGTGATACCAGCAAGAGCTGTGATACTAGCTAGAGCAGTGATACTGTGATACTAGCTAGAGCAGTGATACTGTGATACTAGCTAGAGCAGTGATACTGTGATACTAGCAAGAGCAGTGATACTGTGATACTAGCAATAGCAGTGATACTGTGATACTAGCAAGAGCAGTGATACTGTGATACTAGCAAGAGCAGTGATGCTGTGATACTAGCAAGAGCAGTGATACTGTGATACTAGCTAGAGCAGTGATACTAGCTAGAGCAGTGATACTAGCTAGAGCAGTGATACTAGCTAGAGCAGGGATACTGTGATACTAGCTAGAGCAGTGATACTGTGATACTAGCAAGAGCAGTGATACTGTGATACTAGCAATAGCAGTGATACTGTGATACTAGCAAGAGCAGTGATACTGTGATACTAGCAAGAGCAGTGATACTGTGATACTAGCTAGAGCAGTGATGCTGTGATACTAGCAAGAGCAGTGATACTAGCTAGAGCAGTGATACTAGCTAGAGCAGTGATACTAGCTAGAGCAGTGATACTAGCTAGAGCAGTGATACTAGCTAGAGCAGGGATACTGTGATACTAGCTAGAGCAGTGATACTGTGATACTAGGTAGAGCAGTGATACTGTGATACTAGCTAGAGCAGTGATACTGTGATACTAGCTAGAGCAGTGATACTAGCAAGAGCAGTGATACTGTGATACTAGCTAGAGCAGTGATACTAGCTAGAGCAGTGATACTAGCTAGAGCAGTGATACTGTGATACTAGCTAGAGCAGTGATACTGTGATACTAGCAAGAGCAGTGATACTGTGATACTAGCTAGAGCAGTGATACTAGCTAGAGCAGTGATACTGTGATACTAGCTAGAGCAGTGATACTGTGATACTAGCCAGAGCAGTGATACTAGCTAGAGCAGTGATACTAGCTAGAGCAGTGATACTGTGATACTAGCAAGAGCTGTGATACTAGCAAGAGCAGTGATACTGTGATACTAGCTAGAGCAGTGATACTAGCAAGAGCAGTGATACAGTGATACTAGCTAGAGCAGTGATACTAGCTAGAGCAGTGATACTATCTAGAGCAGTGATACTGTGATACTAGCTAGAGCAGTGATACTGTGATACTAGCAAGAACAGTGATACTAGCAAGAGCAGTGATACTGTGATACTAGCAAGAGCAGTGATACTAGCAAGAGCAGTGATACAGTGATACTAGCTAGAGCAGTGATACTAGCTAGAGCAGTGATACTATCTAGAGCAGTGATACTGTGATACTAGCTAGAGCAGTGATACTGTGATACTAGCAAGAGCAGTGATACAGTGATACTAGCAAGAGCAGTGATACTAGCAAGAGCAGTGATACTGTGATACTAGCAAGAGCAGTGATACTGCGATACTAGCTAGAGCAGTGATGCTGTGATACTAGCAAGAGCAGTGATACTAGCTAGAGCAGTGATACTAGCTAGAGCAGTGATACTAGCTAGAGCAGTGATACTAGCAAGAGCAGTGATACTGGCAAGAGCAGTGATACTAGCAAGAGCAGTGATACTAGCAAGAGCAGTGATACTAGCAAGAGCAGTGATACTGTGATACCAGCAAGAGCAGTGATACCAGCAAGAGCAGTGATACCAGCTAGAGCAGTGATACCAGCAAGAGCTGTGATACTAGCTAGAGCAGTGATACTGTGATACTAGCTAGAGCAGTGATACTGTGATACTAGCAAGAGCAGTGATACTGTGATACTAGCAATAGCAGTGATACTAGCAAGAGCAGTGATACTGCGATACTAGCTAGAGCAGTGATGCTGTGATACTAGCAAGAGCAGTGATACTGTGATACTAGCAATAGCAGTGATACTAGCAAGAGCAGTGATACTGTGATACTAGCAAGAGCAGTGATACTGCGATACTAGCTAGAGCAGTGATGCTGTGATACTAGCAAGAGCAGTGATACTGTGATACTAGCTAGAGCAGTGATACTAGCTAGAGCAGTGATACTAGCTAGAGCAGTGATACTAGCTAGAGCAGTGATACTAGCTAGAGCAGTGATACTGTGATACTAGCTAGAGCAGTGATACTGTGATACTAGCTAGAGCAGTGATACTGTGATACTAGCTAGAGCAGTGATACTAGCAAGAGCAGTGATACTGTGATACTAGCTAGAGCAGTGATACTAGCTAGAGCAGTGATACTGTGATACTAGCTAGAGCAGTGATACTGTGATACTAGCAAGAGCAGTGATACTGTGATACTAGCTAGAGCAGTGATACTAGCTAGAGCAGTGATACTGTGATACTAGCTAGGGCAGTGATACTGTGATACTAGCCAGAGCAGTGATACTAGCTAGAGCAGTGATACTAGCTAGAGCAGTGATACTGTGATACTAGCAAGAGCAGTGATACTAGCTAGAGCAGTGATACTGTGATACTAGCTAGAGCAGTGATACTGTGATACTAGCAAGAGCAGTGATACTAGCAAGAGCAGTGATACTGTGATACTAGCTAGAGCAGTGATACTGTGATACTAGCTAGAGCAGTGATACTAGCTAGAGCAGTGATACTAGCTAGAGCAGTGATACTGTGATACTAGCTAGAGCAGTGATACTGTGATACTAGCTAGAGCAGTGATACTGTGATACTAGCAAGAGAAGTGATACTGTGATACTAGCTAGAGCAGTGATACTAGCTAGAGCAGTGATACTAGCTAGAGCAGTGATACTAGCAAGAGCTGTGATACTAGCAAGAGCTGTGATACTAGCAAGAGCTGTGATACTAGCAAGAGCAGTGATACTAGCAAGAGCAGTGATACTAGCTAGAGCTGTGATACTAGCTAGAGCAGTGATACTGTGATACTAGCAAGAGCAGTGATACTGTGATACTAGCTAGAGCAGTGATACTAGCTAGAGCAGTGATACTAGCAAGAGCTGTGATACTAGCAAGAGCTGTGATACTAGCAAGAGCTGTGATACTAGCAAGAGCTGTGATACTAGCAAGAGCAGTGATACTAGCAAGAGCAGTGATACTAGCTAGAGCAGTGATACTAGCAAGAGCAGTGATACTAGCAAGAGCTGTGATACTGTGATACTAGCTAGAGCAGTGATACTAGCTAGAGCAGTGATACTAGCAAGAGCTGTGATACTAGCAAGAGCTGTGATACTAGCAAGAGCAGTGATATTAGCAAGAGCTGTGATACTAGCAAGAGCAGTGATACTAGCTAGAGCAGTGAGCAGGGTTTTTCTTCTCTTAAAATGCTGAACGAAAATCATATTTCTGCTGTTACTGAGTCAAAATGTACACATATACAATTTTACTGCAATAAATGCTTAATTCTTCCAGGAGTTCATATTATATTAGACTGTGTGAGAGGTTCTAGACTTACAGTCGGTGTCCGTAGTTCAGTTAGGCTACTATTCCATTTAACCCATCTGAACAGTACAGTTCCTTTGACGTGCCATGTTGAAGTCCTCGTCTTGTGACCTGTCAACTAAGACTACTGTTCTATAACATTCGACTACTCTTACCATAGCAACACCCACCCGTAGCATGCGCTCCAGCAGGTATATCTCACTGGTCAGCCCTAAAGCCAACACTTCCTTTGGCCACCTTTCCTTCCAGTTCTCTGCTGCCAATGACTGGAACGAATTGCAAAAAATCGCTTAAGTTGGAGACATATCTCCCTCACTAACTTTAAGCATCAGCTATCTGAGCAGCTAACTGATCGCTGCAGCTGTACATAGCCCATCTGTAAATAGCCCATCCAACTACCTCATCCCCATATTGTTTTTATGTACTTTTTCTGCTCTTTTGCACACCAGTATTTCTATTTGCTCATCTATCACTCCAGTGTTAATTTTGATAAATTGTAATTACTTCACTACTATGGCCTATTTATTGCCTTTACCTCCTCACGCCATTTGCACACACTGTATATAGACTTTTCCACTGTATTATTGACTGTATGTTTGTTTATTCCATGTGTTTGTTTATTCCATGTGTTTGTTTATTCCATGTGTTTGTTTATTCCATGTGTTTGTTTATTCCATGTGTTTGTTTATTCCATGTGTTTGTTTATTCCATGTGTTTGTTTATTCCATGTGTTTGTTTATTCCATGTGTTTGTTTATTCCATGTGTTTGTTTATTCCATGTGTTTGTTTATTCCATGTGTAACTCTGTTGTTTGTGTCGAACTGCTTTACTTTATCTTGGCCATGTCGCAGTTGTAAATGAGAACTTGTTCTCATCTGGCCTACCTGGTTAAATAAAGGAGATATATATATATATATATATATATATATATATATATATATATATATATATATATATATATATATATATATATATATATATATATATATATATATATATATATATATATATATATATATATATATATATATATATATATATATATATGTAGTTATAGCACAGCGTTCACTTTTTTCTGACCAAAAGCATGTGGGTTATAAGTCAACCTATAGATCACGAATACACATATAGACACACACACACACACTCATGAGTACATGTTCTCTGTAGCTGTTGACTTTGAATAATGAAAGAACAATTCTCTTCTTCCTCTTTTCAGTTTCGAGGAAACTTCTTCCTCCCATACCTGGAGAGGAGGGCACAGGAAGGGTAAGAACACTGTTCATCTAGTTCCTCAATCGCTCTCTCACACACACACACACACACACACACACACACTTCGGAGTCATCCCACCTCAAAAAGCACAAGAAAGAGATTAAGACACCGACTATCTCAGATTGTTTTGAAATAGTGTCTGTAGTTGGAAACCGATACGATTAGCATTTCTGAAACATTATTTTGTTAAAATAAAATTGAAGCTAATTGAGTGCACCCAAATTGGCCATTTAAAAAAAAAAACATATATTTATATGATTCATATAATCTTCAATAAATATAGTGCCTAACATCCAATTTGGACCATAATTATTCCTAACAATGAGTAAGACTTGAGGAATCCAATACAAGTATCAAAAACCACCCAGGGACTCCCTCTCCCCCCCCCCCCCTGACACCAATCCAACCGCAACAACCAATATACAGTATCAGTTCTCTGTCTGACAAGTAATGCACGGACTTAATTCCGCTGAACAGGGGAAAATAAAAACATCAGCAGATTCCGATGGAATACATTACATAAGAGGAAGAAGCAATACTCCAAGCAACAACTCCATGCTACCTGCCAGACATAGAGAATTAATACTATATACTGGTTGTTGGGGTGGGGTGGGGTGGGGTGGGGGGGGGGGGGGGGGGTCCCATGGGGGGTCCCATGGGGAGCATTTGATACATTTTATTGGGCGTCGTTATCATTGTTATGAACACTTGTGGTCCAAATCGGATGTTAGGTGCAATTCAATTCGCTATTATTTCTCAGAGATCTAATTCATATTTAAACAAAATAATGTTACAGGAATGCTAATCTAAACCTGTTGCTAACTGCATAAACGATTTTCAGAACAATCTTGAGATGGTGGATGACATGGAATGACCCGATCTGCCTTCTAGAATTTCTGTTGTAATATTACTCTACAAATAATAAGCTATAACAAAAAATGTGTCGTCACCCTAGCAACAAGACAAGCTTGATACAACAAAAACAACAAAGTTAACAAATGTCCCTTCTCGCCCCTTCTCTCCTCCCTTTGTCCTCCTCCAGTCTCGTCGGCCTCCCCCTCCCCCTCCCCCCCCTCCCGTACACAGCCCTGATGATGGTAGTGGTGTCGAGGAGGTTGTGGTAGCTCTGTATGACTTCTTTGGTCCTGAACCACATGACCTGACTATGACCAAAGGAGCAGAATACGTCATACTGGAGAAATGTGACATCAACTGGTACAAGGCCCGCAACATATACGGGTCAGTACGGTGTGTATGTGAGTGTGTGCTTACTGTAGTTTGGCCCCTGGTATATCATCTCTCACTGTAGCTTGGCCCCTGGTATATCATCTCTCACTGTAGCTTGGCCCCTGGTATATCATCTCTCACTGTAGCTTGGCCCCTGGTATATCATCTCTCACTGTAGCTTGGCCCCTGGTATATCATCTCTCACTGTAGCTTGGCCCCTGGTATATCATCTCTCACTGTAGCTTGGCCCCTGGTATATCATCTCTCACTGTAGCTTGGCCCCTGGTATATCATCTCTCACTGTAGCTTGGCCCCTGGTATATCATCTCTCACTGTAGCTTGGCCCCTGGTATATCATCTCTCACTGTAGCTTGGCCCCTGGTATATCATCTCTCACTAGCTTGGCCCCTGGTATGTCATCTCTCACTGTAGCTTGGCCCCCGGTATATCATCTCTCACTGTAGCTTGGCCCCCGGTATATCATCTCTCACTGTAGCTTGGCCCCCGGTATATCATCTCTCACTGTAGATTGGCCCCCGGTATATCATCTCTCACTGTAGTTTGGCTCCCGGTATATCATCTCTCACTGTAGCTTGGCTCCCGGTATATCATCTCTCACTGTAGCTTGGCCCCTGGTATATCATCTCTCACTGTAGATTGGCCCCCGGTATATCATCTCTCACTGTAGATTGGCCCCCGGTATATCATCTCTCACTGTAGCTTGGCCCCTGGTATATCATCTCACTGTAGCTTGGCCCCTGGTATATCATCTCTCACTGTAGCTTGGCCCCTGGTATATCATCTCTCACTGTAGCTTGGCCCCTGGTATATACTCTCACTGTAGCTTGGCCCCTGGTATATAATCTCACTGTAACTTGGCCCCTGGTATATAATCTCACTGTAACTTGGCCCCTGGTATATCATCTCTCACTGTAGCTTGGCCCCTGGTATATCATCTCTCACTGTAGCTTGGCCCCTGGTATATCATCTCTCACTGTAGCTTGGCCCCTGGTATATCATCTCTCACTGTAGCTTGGCCCCTGGTATATACTCTCACTGTAGCTTGGCCCCTGGTATATAATCTCACTGTAACTTGGCCCCTGGTATATAATCTCACTGTAACTTGGCCCCTGGTATATCATCTCTCACTGTAGCTTGGCCCCTGGTATATCATCTCTCACTGTAGCTTGGCCCCTGGTATATACTCTCACTGTAGCTTGGCCCCTGGTATATAATCTCACTGTAACTTGGCCCCTGGTATATAATCTCACTGTAACTTGGCCCCTGGTATATCATCTCTCACTGTAGCTTGGCCCCTGGTATATCATCTCTCACTGTAGCTTGGCCCCTGGTATATAATCTCACTGTAGCTTGGCCCCTGGTATATCATCTCTCACTGTAGCTTGGCCCCTGGTATATCATCTCTCACTGTAGCTTGGCCCCTGGTATATCATCTCTCACTGTAGCTTGGCCCCTGGTATATACTCTCACTGTAGCTTGGCCCCTGGTATATAATCTCACTGTAACTTGGCCCCTGGTATATAATCTCACTGTAACTTGGCCCCTGGTATATAATCTCACTGTAACTTGGCCCCTGGTATATAATCTCACTGTAACTTGGCCCCTGGTATATAATCTCACTGTAACTTGGCCCCTGGTATATAATCTCACTGTAATTTGGCCCCTGGTATATAATCTCACTGTAACTTGGCCCCTGGTATATAATCTCACTGTAACTTGGCCCCTGGTATATAATCTCACTGTAATTTGGCCCCTGGTATAATCTTGGTCTTTTGGACTCTCACATTGCACATCTTTGTCACTTCTTCTTCTATGGTTGGCCCGCTACTATTGAGTTTGTTTGTTTGTTTGTTTGTTTGTTTGTTTGTTTGTTGACATTTAGGAAGGAGGGCTACATCCCCAGCAACTACGTGACAGATAAAAAATTGGGGAACCTGGAACAGTATGCGTGAGTAAAGTGCCGCGAGGTACAGAAACACCGTTTTACATTGTTTTTTACATCAGCGCAAGGGTAGATGCTAAGAGGGATCCTTGGGATGTCCATACCCCCTAACCATAACCATTTTTACATGTAAACTTTAATAACCATCACCACCAACATTGCGAGCCAAACATTTTAGCATCCACCCCCCCCCCCCTCTCTCTTTTTAAAGAGTTATTTTCATTCAATTCTACACATTTTTGTCACTGGGCGAAGATAACATTTAGCAGTTTTATAACTTAATGACATCACAATACCCCATAATGACATCACAATACCCCATAATGACATCACAATACCCCATAATGACATCACAATACCCCATAATGACATCACAATACCCCATAATGACATCACAATACCCCATAATGACATCACAATACCCCGTAATGCATAATTGCAGTGATACTTTGCATTTTAATATATCTGAGACTGACTTGACAATTTAATCGCGTCCCCCGGTCGGTAATTCAATCATGATGACTAAGTTTAGATAGTCTAGTGGCCAGCTATTTTTTTTATTTATTTATTTCACCTTTATTTAACCAGGTAGGCCAGTTGAGAACAAGTTCTCACTTGCAACTTTATCTGGCCAAGATAAAGCAAAGCAGTGTGACAAAAACAACAACAACAGAGTTAAACATGGAATAAACAAACGTACAGTCAATAACACAATAGAAAAAGTCACATGCTTGTGATCATCTTTCGACAGCTGTTTGCTAGTCCGCTAAATAAGATTATTAATTAGCTAGCTTGCTAACTAGTTTCACTTACCAGTAAAACACCTAGCTTAGGCTTTCGTGGTCATCATTGTCTACAGAAGCATGAATCTGGCACTAGTAGTGCCTGAGGAATCCCTGCCTTCTTCCCTGCCTTCTTCTTCTGTGGTTTTTATGGCGGACTAAATCCTAAAAAGTTGTAGACAGATGGGTGGAGGAGCCAGGAGCCAATAGAACGTGTTTGTCAGCGAAATGATTCTGTTAAACTGTCATTTTCTATTGAGTCTGGTTTGTGATGAGAGGGATATGTTTTGACGATCTGTTGCTGTATGCCTGTCGATCACACCGTTTTGGGTACACCAGAAGTACATTCATTTCCAATGGATCGCTGCGTTTGCCTTGCAGTTCTGCGTGGTGTATACATTGGATTTATCGAACGTGTGCACTAAATTGTAGATAACAGACCAGAGGCTCTCAAACTTTCTTCGTCCACGACCCCATTTTGATATCTTGTGACCCCAACCATTTAGAATTTTCTTTCAATTCAAGCTCAATAGTCTAGTGCGACCTTTTCCCACGGTCTAAGGACTATATATTTTACATTTCATTCGTTTTCATTTAGATTTTTAACGTTAACCACATTACAAAGACCATGTAATTGTTATTGTTTGTTTGTTTCTTGATATCAAGCGAATGGGAATTGCTGGCATAGATGGCTTGACAGAAAGAAGGGGAATGTTCATCTTTTGTTTGCCAACATCCAGATGACTCTGTATGTCAGAGCGACCTATAGAATTGGTCAACAGGCGTCATAATTACCTGCAGAAATCTGACCTTCAATTTGGAAACAAAGCTGTTGTACATATACCTCGTAAAAAAATTTAAATAAAATGTATCACTTTGAAGTGACACAAGTGACAAATGAAACTTTCAGCTTTGCATTTCTTTCTCACCCAGCCATGCAATCTCCAGAGACAGACATTAGCAGTAGAATGACCTTACTTAAGAGCTTGGTGACTTCCTCTCCTTCCAGTTCTCTGCTGCCAATGACTGGAAGGAACTACAACAATCTCTGAAACTGGAAACACTTATCTCCCTCACTAAATTTAAGCACCAACTGTCAGAGCAGCTCACAGATTACTGCACCTGTGCATAGCCCACCTATAATTTAGCCCAAACAACTACCTCTTTCCCTACTGTATTTAATTAATTTATTTATTTTGCTCCTTTGCACCCCATTATTTTTATTTCTACTTTGCACATTCTCCCATTGCAAATCTACCATTCCAGTGTTTTACTTGCTATATTGTATTTACCTTGCCACCATGGCCTTTTTGCCTTTACCTCCCTTATCTCACCTCATTTGCTCACATTGTATATAGACTTGTTTATACTGTATTATTGACTGTATGTTTGTTTTACTCCATGTGTAACTCTGTGTTGTTGTATGTGTCGAACTGCTTTGCTTTATCTTGGCCAGGTCGCAATTGTAAATGAGAACTGGTTCTCAACTAGCCTACCTGGTTAAATAAAGGTGTTCTCAACTAGCCTACCTGGTTAAATAAAGGTGTTCTCAACTGGCCTACCTGGTTAAATAAAGGTGTTCTCAACTAGCCTACCTGGTTAAATAAAGGTGTTCTCAACTAGCCTACCTGGTTAAATAAAGGTGTTCTCAACTAGCCTACCTGGTTAAATAAAGGTGTTCTCAACTAGCCTACCTGGTTAAATAAAGGTGTTCTCAACTAGCCTACCTGGTTAAATAAAGGTGTTCTCAACTAGCCTACCTGGTTAAATAAAGGTGTTCTCAACTAGCCTACCTGGTTAAATAAAGGTGTTCTCAACTAGCCTACCTGGTTAAATAAAGGTGTTCTCAACTAGTCTACCTGGTTAAATAAAGGTGTTCTCAACTAGCCTACCTGGTTAAATAAAGGTGTTCTCAACTGGCCTTCCTGGTTAAATAAATGTGTTCTCAACTAGCCTACCTGGTTAAATAAAGGTAAAATAAATAAAAAAATCTCATCTCATTCACCTTCCCTTCCCTCATCTACATAAAGGTGATTTTTTTGGGGGGCTGCGAGCCTTATCGCCCAACATCAGTGGTCAACATCACTAATGCTCTTGTGGTTGAATGGAAGAAAGTCCCCTCAAATGTTCCATCGTTTTAGTGGAAAGACTTCCCTGAAAAATGTCTACAACGAGCAAGGGTCCACAAACTATTGGCCGTTTTTTTTTTTGTATTTTTTTGTATATATAACAATTTAATACATTTTGAGTTTTTATTTGGGTGAGTCTGGCTTTAAGTGTTATATGACATTGCAGTGTGAACTAATGGATCAGTGTTGTGTGTTTCAGCTGGTACAGTAAACATGTCAACCGGAACAAAGCTGAGGAACTACTGCGGACAGAGGTGAGTAAAACAGTTTTTTTTTTCTTTATGCCTGTGTGGGTGTGTAGTGTGTGGGTGTGTGTTTACTGTCTGTGTGTGTAGTGTGTGTGTGTGTGTGTGTGTTTACTGTCTGTGTGTGTAGTGTGTGTGTGTGTGTGTGTGTTTACTGTCTGTGTGTGTAGTGTGTGTGTGTGTGTGTGTGTGTGTTTACTGTCTGTGGGTGTAGTGTGTGTGTGTGTGTGTGTGTTTACTGTCTGTGTGTGTAGTGTGTGTGTGTGTGTTTACTGTCTGTGTGTGTAGTGTGTGTGTGTGTTTACTGTCTGTGTGTGTAGTGTGTGTGTGTGTTTACTGTCTGTGGGTGTAGTGTGTGTGTGTTTACTGTCTGTGTGTGTAGTGTGTGTGTGTGTGTTTACTGTCTGTGGGTGTAGTGTGTGTGTTTACTGTCTGTAGCGTGTGTGTTTGTGTAGTGTACTGTGTGTGTACTGTCTGTAGCGTGCATGTTTGTGTGTGTGTGTACTGTCTGTAGCGTGCGTGTTTGTGTAGTGTACTGTGTGTAGCGTGTGTGTTTGTGTAGCGTGCGTGTTTGTGTGTGTGTACTGTCTATAGCGTGCGTGTTTGTGTGTGTGTACTGTCTGTAGCGTGTGTGTTTGTGTGTGTGTGTACTGTCTGTAGCGTGCGTGTGTGTGTGTGTGTGTGTACTGTCTGTAGCGTGCGTGTTTGTGTAGTGTACTGTGTGTGTGTACTGTCTGTAGCGTGCGTGTTTGTGTAGTGTACTGTGTGTGTGTGTACTGTCTGTAGCGTGCGTGTTTGTGTAGTGTACTGTGTGTGTGTGTACTGTCTGTAGCGTGTGTGTTTGTGTGTGTGTGTACTGTCTGTAGCGTGCGTGTGTGTGTGTGTGTGTGTACTGTCTGTAGCGTGCGTGTTTGTGTAGTGTACTGTGTGTGTGTACTGTCTGTAGCGTGCGTGTTTGTGTAGTGTACTGTGTGTGTGTGTACTGTCTGTAGCGTGCGTGTTTGTGTAGTGTACTGTGTGTGTGTGTACTGTCTGTAGCGTGCGTGTTTGTGGTGTGTGTGTACTGTCTGTAGCGTGTGTGTTTGTGTAGTGTACTGTGTGTGTGTGTACTGTCTGTAGCGTGCGTGTTTGTGTAGTGTACTGTGTGTGTACTGTCTGTAGCGTGCGTGTTTGTGGTGTGTGTGTGTGTGTACTGTCTGTAGCGTGCGTGTTTGTGGTGTGTGTGTACTGTCTGTAGCGTGCGTGTTTGTGGTGTGTGTGTACTGTCTGTAGCGTGTGTGTTTGTGTAGTGTACTGTGTGTGTGTGTACTGTCTGTGTAACTCTGTCTCCCTGTACAGGACAAAGAGGGAGGGTTCATGGTAAGAGACTCCAGTAAGCCAGGCGCCTACACCGTCTCCCTGTACACCAAGTCAGCAGGGTACGCGTCATCCTAGTTCATCATGTTAGAACTCTTGTGTCAGTAAAACATAGTTTGGATCATTCGAACGTTGTATAAATGTTGTGTGAACGTCATAGGGAGGGAGGTGCAGCTATCAGGCATTACCACATCAAGGAGACCTCCGGCTGCCCCAGACAGTTCTACCTGGCTGAGAAACACCTGTTCACCTTGATACCTGACCTCATCGAGTACCACAATCACAACGCTGCAGGTAGAGCACACACACACACACACACAATAAACATGTATTCACATGGGATCCACACACTCTTTCACTTCAATTCAAGGCACTTTATTGGCATGGGAAACATATGTTAACATTGCCAGAGTCTCTCTCGCCCCTCTCTCTCTTGCGCCTCCTCTCTTTCTCTCGCCCTTCTCTCCTCTCCTTTCTCTCAGGTCTGGTAGCCAGGTTGAGGTATCCAGTAGGGAAGGAGAGATCGGCTCCATCCACAGCAGGCTTCAGCTACGGTGAGATTCTACTCTACCCTACCCTGTTCTACTCTACTCTATTCTACTCTACTCTACTCTACCCTACTCTATTCTACTCTACCCTGTTCTACTCTACTCTATTCTACTCCACCCTACCCTGTTCTACTCTACTCTATTCTACTCTACCCTACCCTGTTCTACCCTACTCTATTCTAATCTACCCTGTTCTACTCTACTCTACTCTATTCTATTCTACTCTACCCGACCCTGTTCTACTCTACTCTACTCTATTCTATTCTACTCTACCCTGTTCTACCCTACTCTATTCTACTCTACCCTACCCTGTTCTACTCTACTCTATTCTATTCTAATCTACCCTACCCTGTTCTACTCTACTCTACTCTATTCTATTCTACTCTACCCTGTTCTACCCTACTCTATTCTACTCTACCCTGTTCTACTCTACTATATTCTATTCTACTCTACCCTACCCTGTTCTACTCTACTCTATTCTATTCTACTCTACCCTACCCTGTTCTACTCTACTCTACTCTACTCTATTCTACTCTACCTACCCTGTTGTACTCTATTCTATTCTACCATACCCTGTTCTACTCTACTATATTCTATTCTACTCTACCCTGTTCTACTCTACTCTATTATATTCTAATCTACTCTACCCTGTTCTACTCTACTCTACTCTACCCTACCCTGTTCTACTCTACTCTACCCTGTTCTACTCTATTCTATTCTACTCTACCCTGTTCTACTCTACTCTACTCTATTCTACTCTACCCTGTTCTACTCTATTCTAATCTATCCTACCCTGTTCTACTCTACTCTATTCTATTCTACCCTACCCTGTTCTACTCTACTCTATTCTACTCTACCCTACCCTGTTCTACTCTATTCTATTCTACTCTATTCTACTCTACCCTACCCTGTTCTACTCTACTCTATTCTACTCTACTCTATTCTATTCTACTCTACCCTGTTCTACTCTATTCTACTCTATCCTACCCTGTTCTACTCTACTCTATTCTATTGTACTCTACCCTGTTCTACTCTATTCTATTCTACTCTACCCTACCCTGTTCTACTCTACTCTATTCTACCCTACCCTGTTCTACTCTATTCTATTCTACTCTACTCTACTCTATTCTACTCTACCCTGTTCTACTCTACTCTACTCTACTCTACTCTACTCTACTCTACTCTACTCTACTCTATTCTACTCTATTCTATTCTACTCTACTCTACTCTACTCTATTCTACCCTACCCTGTTCTACTCTATTCTATTCTACTCTACTCTACTCTATTCTACTCTACCCTGTTCTACTCTACTCTACTCTACTCTACTCTACTCTACTCTACTCTACTCTACTCTATTCTACTCTATTCTATTCTACTCTACTCTACCCTACCCTGTTCTACTCTACTCTATTCTACTCTACTCTACCCTGTTCTACACTACTCTACCATGTTCTACACTACTCTACCCTGTTCTACACTACTCTACCATGTTATACTCTACCCTACCCTGTTCTACTCTATTCTATTCTACTCTACCCTGTTCTACTCTACTCTACTCTATTCTACTCTACCCTGTTCTACTCTATTCTACTCTACCCTACCCTGTTCTACTCTACTCTACTCTATTCTACTCTACCCTGTTCTACTCTACTCTACTCTACTCTACTCTACTCTACTCTACTCTATTCTACTCTATTCTATTCTACTCTACTCTACTCTATTCTACCCTACCCTGTTCTACTCTATTCTATTCTACTCTACTCTACTCTATTCTACTCTACCCTGTTCTACTCTACTCTACTCTACTCTACTCTACTCTACTCTACTCTACTCTACTCTACTCTATTCTACTCTATTCTATTCTACTCTACTCTACCCTACCCTGTTCTACTCTACTCTATTCTACTCTACTCTACCCTGTTCTACACTACTCTACCATGTTCTACACTACTCTACCCTGTTCTACACTACTCTACCATGTTATACTCTACCCTACCCTGTTCTACTCTATTCTATTCTACTCTACCCTGTTCTACTCTACTCTATTCTATTCTACTCTACCCTACCCTGTTCTACTCTACTCTATTCTATTCTACTCTACTCTACTCTACTCTATTCTACTCTACCCTGTTCTACTCTACTCTATTCTACTCTACTCTACTCTACTCTACTCTACTCTATTATATTCTACTCTACCCTGTTCTACTCTACTCTATTCTATTCTACTCTACCCTACCCTGTTCTACACTACCATGTTCTACACTACTCTACCATGTTCTACACTACTCTACCCTGTCCTACCCTACACTGTTCTATCCTACTCTACCCTGTCCTACTCTACTCCACCCTATTCTACCCTGTCCTACTCTACCCTACTCTACCCTATTCTACTCTACACTGTTCTACCCTACTCTACCCTGTCCTACCCTACACTGTTCTATCCTACTCTACCCTGTCCTACTCTACTCTATTCTACTCTACTCCATACAGAGAAGTGGGAGATCAACCCTTGTGAGCTGACCTTCATGAAGGAGCTGGGATGTGGTCAGTTTGGGGTGGTGCGGCTGGGGAAATGGAGAGCGCAACACAAAGTAGCCATCAAGGCTATCAGAGAGGGAGCCATGTACGAAGAAGACTTCATAGAGGAAGCCAAGGTTATGATGTGAGTACAATACATGTCACACGGGACACACACACACACACACACACGGGCTGACAGACAGCACACATCGATAGACAAATAGATAGATGAATGGACACACACACACGGGCTGACAGACAGCACACATCGATAGACAAATAGATAGATGAATGGACACACACGGGCTGACAGACAGCACACATCGATAGACGAATAGATGGATGGACACACACATTCTAATGTTTTGTAACCATGAGATCCCTGTGTGTGTGTGTGTGTGTGTGTGTGTGTGTCTCAGGCGTCTCACCCATCCTAAGCTGGTGCAGCTGTATGGAGTGTGTACCCACCAGAAACCCATCTACATTGTGACTGAGTTCATGGGACTGGGATGTCTGCTCAATTATGTCAGGTAATATTAATAATAAGCCCAATGTCATAGATCTATGCTCAGAAACATGTTGCATAACTTTCATTTGTCAATGTTTTTTAAAACATACTGCAGGGCTGTTCTAGGCAGGTTAACCAAAAGGTTGCTGGTTTGAATCCCAGAGCCGACTAGGCAAAAAAAATCTGCCAATGTGCCCTTAACCCTAATTTGCTCCTGTAAGTCTCTCTGGATAAGAACGTCTGCTACATGACTAAAGTGTAATGTAAAAGATACCCTCCTGTAGATTTTTAACTCCAACCCTGTTCCTGAAGAGAAACCCTCCTGTAGTAGGTTTTAACTCCAACCCTGTTCCTGAAGAGACACCCTCCTGTAGTAGGTTTTAACTCCAACCCTGTTCCTGGAGAGATACCCTCCTGTAGTAGGTTTTAACTCCAACCCTGTTCCTGGAGAGATACCCTCCTGTAGTAGGTTTTAACTCCAACCCTGTTCCTGGAGAGAAACCCTCCTGTATTTTAACTCCAACCCTGTTCCTGGAGAGAAACCCTCCTGTAGGTTTTAACTACAACCCTGTTCCTGGAGAGAAACCCTCCTGGAGGTTTTAACTGCAACCCTGTTCCTGGAGAGAGACCCTCCTGTAGTAGGTTTTAACTCCAACCCTGTTCCTGGAGAGATACCCTCCTGTAGTAGGTTTTAACTCCAACCCTGTTCCTGGAGAGAAACCCTCCTGTAGGTTTTAACTGCAACCCTGTTCCTGGAGAGAGACCCTCCTGTAGTAGGTTTTAACTCCAACCCTGTTCCTGGAGACAGACCCTCCTGTAGTAGGTTTTAACTCCAACCCTGTTCCTGGAGAGAGACCCTCCTGTAGATTTTAACTCAAACCCTGTTCCTGGAGAGAGACCATCCTGTAGTAGGTTTTAACTCCAACCCTGTTCCTGGAGAGAGACCCTCCTGTAGATTTTAACTCAAACCCTGTTCCTGGAGAGAGACCATCCTGTAGTAGGTTTTAACTCCAACCCTGTTCCTGGAGAGAAACCCTCCTGTAGGTTTTAACTCCAACCCAAATCAAATCAAATCAAATTTTATTTGTCACATACACATGGTTAGCAGATGTTAATGCGAGTGTAGCGAAATGCTTGTGCTTCTAGTTCCGACAATGCAGTAATAACAAGTAATCTAACTAACAATTCCAAAACTACTGTCTTGTACACAGTGTAAGGGGATAAAGAATATGTACATAAGGATATATGAATGAGTGATGGTACAGAGCAGCATAGGCAAGATACAGTAGATGGTATCGGGTACAGTATGTACAAATGAGATGAGTATGTAAACAAAGTGGCATAGTATAGTATAAAGTGGCTAGTGATACATGTATTACATAAGGATACCGTCGATGATATAGAGTACAGTATATACGTATGCATATGAGATGAATAATGTAGGGTAAGTAACATTTGTATAAGGTAGCATTGTTTAAAGTGGCTAGTGATATATTTACATCATTTCCCATCAATTCCCATTATTAAAGTGGCTGGAGTTGAGTCAGTGTCAGTGTGTTGGCAGCAGCCACTCAGTGTTAGTGGTGGCTGTTTAACAGTCTGATGGCCTTGAGATAGAAGCTGTTTTTCAGTCTCTCGGTCCCAGCTTTGATGCACCTGTACTGACCTCGCCTTCTGGATGATAGCGGGGTGAACAGGCAGTGGCTCGGGTGGTTGATGTCCTTGATGATCTTTATGGCCTTCCTGTGACATCGGGTGGTGTAGGTGTCCTGGAGGGCAGGTAGTTTGCCCCCGGTGATGCGTTGTGCAGACCTCACTACCCTCTGGAGAGCCTTACGGTTGAGGGTGGTGCAGTTGCCATACCAGGCGGTGATACAGCCCGACAGGATGCTCTCGATTGTGCATCTGTAGAAGTTTGTGAGTGCTTTTGGTGACAAGCCGAATTTCTTCAGCCTCCTGAGGTTGAAGAGGCGCTGCTGCGCCTTCTTCACGATGCTGTCTGTGTGAGTGGACCAATTCAGTTTGTCTGTGATGTGTATGCCGAGGAACTTAAAACTTGCTACCCTCTCCACTACTGTTCCATCGATGTGGATAGGGGGGTGTTCCCTCTGCTGTTTCCTGAAGTCCACAATCATCTCCTTAGTTTTGTTGACGTTGAGTGTGAGGTTGTTTTCCTGACACCACACTCCGAGGGCCCTCACCTCCTCCCTGTAGGCCGTCTCATCGTTGTTGGTAATCAAGCCTACCACTGTTGTGTCGTCCGCAAACTTGATGATTGAGTTGGAGGCGTGCGTGGCCACGCAGTCGTGGGTGAACAGGGAGTACAGGAGAGGGCTCAGAACGCAACCTTGTGGGGCCCCAGTGTTGAGGATCAGCGGGGAGGAGATGTTGTTGCCTACCCTCACCACCTGGGGGCGGCCCGTCAGGAAGTCCAGTACCCAGTTGCACAGGGCGGGGTCGAGACCCAGGGTCTCGAGCTTGATGACGAGCTTGGAGGGTACTATGGTGTTGAATGCCGAGCTGTAGTCGATGAACAGCATTCTCACATAGGTATTCCTCTTGTCCAGATGGGTTAGGGCAGTGTGCAGTGTGGTTGAGATTGCATCGTCTGTGGACCTATTTGGGCGGTAAGCAAATTGGAGTGGGTCTAGGGTGTTAGGTAGGGTGGAGGTGATATGGTCCTTGACTAGTCTCTCAAAGCACTTCATGATGACGGATGTGAGTGCTACGGGGCGGTAGTCATTTAGCTCAGTTACCTTAGCTTTCTTGGGAACAGGAACAATGGTGGCCCTCTTGAAGCATGTGGGAACAGCAGACTGGTATAGGGATTGATTGAATATGTCCGTAAACACACCGGCCAGCTGGTCTGCGCATGCTCTGAGGGCGCGGCTGGGGATGCCGTCTGGGCCTGCAGCCTTGCGAGGGTTAACACGTTTAAATGTCTTACTCACCTCGGCTGCAGTGAAGGAGAGACCGCATGTTTTCGTTGCAGGCCGTGTCAGTGGCACTGTATTGTCCTCAAAGCGGGCAAAAAAGTTATTTAGTCTGCCTGGGAGCAAGACATCCTGGTCCGTGACTGTGCTGGGTTTCTTCCTGTAGTCCGTGATTGACTGTAGACCCTGCCACATGCCTCTTGTGTCTGAGCCGTTGAATTGAGATTCTACTTTGTCTCTGTACTGGCGCTTAGCTTGTTTGATAGCCTTGCGGAGGGAATAGCTGCACTGTTTGTATTCGGTCATGTTACCAGACACCTTGCCCTGATTAAAAGCAGTGGTTCGCGCTTTCAGTTTCACACGAATGCTGCCATCAATCCACGGTTTCTGGTTTGGGAATGTTTTAATCGTTGCTATGGGAACGACATCTTCAACGCACGTTCTAATGAACTCACACACCGAATCAGCGTATTCGTCAATGTTGTTATCTGACGCAATACGAAACATCTCCCAGTCCACGTGATGGAAGCAGTCTTGGAGTGTGGAGTCAGCTTGGTCGGACCAGCGTTGGACAGACCTCAGCGTGGGAGCCTCTTGTTTTAGTTTCTGTCTGTAGGCAGGGATCAACAAAATGGAGTCGTGGTCAGCTTTTCCGAAAGGGGGGCGGGGCAGGGCCTTATATGCGTCGCGGAAGTTAGAGTAACAATGGTCCAAGGTCTTTCCTCCCCTGGTTGCGCAATCGATATGCTGATAAAATTTGGGGAGTCTTGTTTTCAGATTAGCCTTGTTAAAATCCCCAGCTACAATGAATGCAGCCTCCGGATAAATTGTTTCCAGTTTGCAGAGAGTTAAATAAAGTTCGTTCAGAGCCATCGATGTGTCTGCTTGGGGGGGGATATATACGGCTGTGATTATAATCGAAGAGAATTCTCTTGGTAGATAATGCGGTCTACATTTGATTGAGGAATTCTAAATCAGGTGAACAGAAGGATTTGAGTTCCTGTATGTTTCTTTCATCGCACCATGTCACGTTAGTCATAAAACCCTGTTCCTGGAGAGAGACCCTCCTGTAGGTTTTAACTCCAACCCTGTTCCTGGAGAGAGACCCTCCTGTAGGTTTTAACTCCAACCCTGTTCCTGGAGAGAGACCCTCCTGTAGGTTTTAACTACAACCCTGTTCCTGGAGAGAAACCCCCCTGGCATACATACGTTTCAGCCGTCTTGTTTTTTGTTTATTTACTTCAGGCAGCGTCGGGACACCTTCAGCCTGGGGTCCTTACTGAGTATCTGTCAGGACGTCTCAGAGGGGATGGAACACCTGGAGGCACACGGCTTCATACACAGAGACCTGGTGAGTCTATCAGCCAATAGGATCATAGTATACAGACACCTAGCCAATAGGGAGTTAGTTAGTGAGCCGTTCTGCCAATAGGCACAGATCTGTTTAGAGTAACAGCCAATCTCTGTCTCTCTCTCTCTAGGCAGCGAGGAACTGTCTGGTGAACGATGCTCTGGTGGTGAAGGTATCAGACTTTGGAATGGCCAGGTACGTAACGGAATATCACACTCAACTCTCACACCATTCTGTATCCCTGTCTCTCTCTCTCTCTCTCCATCTCTCTCTTTCTGTCTCTCTCTCTCTCCATCTCTCTCTCTCTGCCTCTCTCTCTCTCTCTGTCTCTCTCTCGCTGTTTCTCTCCGTGTCTCTCTCTCTCCGTGTCTCTCTCTCTCCGTGTCTCTCTCTCTCCGTGTCTCTCTCTCTCTGTTTCTCTCCGTGTCTCTCTCTCTCTCTCTCTCTCTGTCTCTCTCTCTCTCTCTGTTTCTCTCCGTGTCTCTCTCTCTCTCTCTGTCTCTCTCTCTCTGTCTCTCTCTCTCCGTGTCTCTCTCTCCGTGTCTCTCTCTCCGTGTCTCTCTCTCTCCGTGTCTCTCCGTGTCTCTCTCTCTCTCTGTCTCCCTCTCTGTCTCTCTCTCTCTGTGTCTCTCTCTGTGTCTCTCTCTCTGTCTCTCTCTCGCTGTTTCTCTCCGTGTCTCTCTCTCTTTCTCTCCGTGTCTTTCTCTCCGTGTCTCTCTCTCTGTCTCTCTCTCCGTGTCTCTCTCTCTCCGTGTCTCTCTCTCTGTCTCTCTCTCTCCGTGTCTCTCTCTCTGTCTCTCTCTCTGTCTCTCTCTCTCCGTGTCTCTCTCTCTCTGTCTCTCTCTCTGTCTCTCTCTCTGTCTCTCTCCGTGTCTCTCTCTCTCCGTGTCTCTCTCTCTCTCTGTCTCGCTGTCTCCCTCGCTCTCTCTCTCTCTCTGCCTCTGTCTCTCTCAAATTCAGAGGGCTTCAATTATTTTGGTCTTACTGAGATTTACTGTCAGGGCCCAGGTCTGACAGAGTCTGTGCAGAAGATCTAGGTGCTGCTGTAGGCACTCCTTGGTTGGTGACAGAAGCACCAGATCATCAACAAACAGTAGACATTTGACTTCAGGTTCTAGTAGGGTGAGGCCGGGTGCTGCAGACTGTTCTAGTGCCCTCGCCAATTCGTTGATATATATATATATATATACAGTGCCTTGCGAAAGTATTTGGCCCCCTTGAACTTTGCGACCTTTTGCCACATTTCAGGCTTCAAACATAAAGATATAAAACTGTATTTTTTTGTGAAGAATCAACAACAAGTGGGACACAATCATGAAGTGGAACGACATTTATTGGATATTTAACTTTTTTAACAAATCAAAAACTGAAAAATTGGGCGTGCAAAATTATTCAGCCCCCTTAAGTTAATACTTTGTAGCACCACCTTTTGCTGCGATTACAGCTGTAAGTCGCTTGGGGTATGTCTCTATCCGTTTTGCACATCGAGAGACTGAATTTTTTCCCCATTCCTCCTTGCAAAACAGCTCGAGCTCAGTGAGGTTGGATGGAGAGCATTTGTGAACAGCAGTTTTCAGTTCTTTCCACAGATTCTCGATTGGATTCAGGTCTGGACTTTGACTTGGCCATTCTAACACCTGGATATGTTTATTTTTGAACCATTCCATTGTAGATTTTGCTTTATGTTTTGGATCATTGTCTTGTTGGAAGACAAATCTCCGTCCCAGTCTCAGGTCTTTTGCAGACTCCATCAGGTTTTCTTCCAGAATGGTCCTGTATTTGGCTCCATCCATCTTCCCATCAATTTTAACCATCTTCCCTGTCCCTGCTGAAGAAAAGCAGGCCCAAACCATGATGCTGCCATCACCATGTTTGACAGTGGGGATGGTGTGTTCAGCTGTGTTGCTTTTACGCCAAACATAACGTTTCGCATTGTTGCCAAAAAGTTCAATTTTGGTTTCATCTGACCAGAGCACCTTCTTCCACATGTTTGGTGTGTCTCCCAGGTGGCTTGTGGCAAACTTTAAACTACACTTTTTATGGATATCTTTAAGAAATGGCTTTCTTCTTGCCACTCTTCCATAAAGGCCAGATTTGTGCAATATACGACTGATTGTTGTCCTATGGACAGAGTCTCCCACCTCAGCTGTAGATCTCTGCAGTTCATCCAGAGTGATCATGGGCCTCTTGGCTGCATCTCTGATCAGTCTTCTCCTTGTATGAGCTGAAAGTTTAGAGGGACGGCCAGGTCTTGGTAGATTTGCAGTGGTCTGATACTCCTTCCATTTCAATATTATCGCTTGCACAGTGCTCCTTGGGATGTTTAAAGCTTGAGAAATCTTTTTGTATCCAAATCCGGCTTTAAACTTCTTCACAACAGTATCTCGGACCTGCCTGGTGTGTTCCTTGTTCTTCATGATGCTCTCTGCGCTTTTAACGGACCTCTGAGACTATCACAGTGCAGGTGCATTTATACGGAGACTTGATTACACACAGGTGGATTGTATTTATCATCATTAGTCATTTAGGTCAACATTGGATCATTCAGAGATCCTCACTGAACTTCTGGAGAGAGTTTGCTGCACTGAAAGTAAAGGGGCTGAATAATTTTGCACGCCCAATTTTTCAGTTTTTGATTTGTTAAAAAAGTTTTAAATATCCAATAAATGTCGTTCCACTTCATGATTGTGTCCCACTTGTTGATTCTTCACAAAAAATACAGTTTTATATCTTTATGTTTGAAGCCTGAAATGTGGCAAAAGGTCGCAAAGTTCAAGGGGGCCGAATACTTTCGCAAGGCACTGTATATATGTTGAAGATGGTGGGGCTTAAGCTGCATCTCTATCTCACCCCCCTGACCCTGACCCTGTGGAAAGAAATGTGTATTATTTTGCCAATTTTTAACTGCACACTTGTTTCTGTACATGGATTTTATAATGACATATGCCCCCCCCCCAACACCACTTTCTATCAATTTGTATAGCAGACCCTCTGACACCCTCAGGCCAAATTGACTCTCGTCTTTTTCGCAGCCGTCCATGTACCACCGCAAACTGACACTAAGACGCCACCTGGTAAGAGCAGGGCCTCATCCAACTGAAAGAATAGCCTCCCTACTATTTACAGTTATACACACTGGGGCGGCATGGTCATGTTGAGGGGCGGGGGGGGAGTGGCCTCATCACGGGTCATGTTGAGGGGCAGGGGGGTGGGGGAGTGGCCTCATCACGGGTCATGTTGAGGGGCAGGGGGGTGGGGGAGTGGCCTCATCACGGGTCATGTTGAGGGGCGGGGGGGGAGTGGCCTCATCACGGGTCATGTTGAGGGGCGGGGGGGGAGTGGCCTCATCACGGGTCATGTTGAGGGGCAGGGGGGTGGGGGAGTGGCCTCATCACGGGTCATGTTGAGGGGCGGGGGGGGGGGGGGTGGCGGCCTCATCACGGGTCATGTTGAGGGGAGGGGGGGGAGTGGCCTCATCACGGGTCATGTTGAGGGGCGGGGGGGAGTGGCCTCATCAAGGGTCATGTTGAGGCGCGGGGGGGGGGGGAGTGGCCTCATCACGGGTCATGTTGAGGGGCGGGGGGGGAGTGGCCTCATCACGGGTCATGTGGGGGGGAGTGGCCTCATCACGGGTCATGTTGAGGGGAGGGGGGGGAGTGGCCTCATCACGGGTCATGTTGAGGGGCGGGGGGGGAGTGGCCTCATCACGGGTCATGTTGAGGGGAGGTGGGGGAGTGGCCTCATCACGGGTCATGTTGAGGGGAGGGGGGGGAGTGGCCTCATCACGGGTCATGTTGAGGGGCGGGGGGGGAGTGGCCTCATCACGGGTCATGTTGAGGGGAGGGGGGGGGAGTGGCCTCATCACGGGTCATGTTGAGGGGCGGGGGGGAGTGGCCTCATCACGGGTCATGTTGAGGGGCGGGGGGGGAGTGGCCTCATCACGGGTCATGTTGAGGGGCGGGGGGGAGTGGCCTCATCACGGGTCATGTTGAGGGGCGGGGGGGAGTGGCCTCATCACGGGTCATGTTGAGGGGAGGGGGGGGAGTGGCCTCATCACGGGTCATGTTGAGGGGCGGGGGGGAGTGGCCTCATCACGGGTCATGTTAAGGGGCGGGGGGGGGGGAGTGGCCTCATCACGGGTCATGTTGAGGGGCGGGGGGGGAGTGGCCTCATCACGGGTCATGTTGAGGGGCGGGGGGGGAGTGGCCTCATCACGGGTCATGTTGAGGGGCGGGGGGGAGTGGCCTCATCACGGGTCATGTTGAGGGGAGGGGGGGAGTGGCCTCATCACGGGTCATGTTGAGGGGCGGGGGGGGGAGTGGCCTCATCACGGGTCATGTTGAGGGGCGGGGGGGGGAGTGGCCTCATCACGGGTCATGTTGAGGGGCGGGGGGGGAGTGGCCTCATCACGGGTCATGTTGAGGGGCGGGGGGGGAGTGGCCTCATCACGGGTCATGTTGAGGGGCGGGGGAGAGTGGCCTCATCACGGGTCATGTTGAGGGGCGGGGGGGGAGTGGCCTCATCACGGGTCATGTTGAGGGGCGGGGGGGAGTGGCCTCATCACGGGTCATGTTGAGGGGCGGGGGGGAGTGGCCTCATCACGGGTCATGTTGAGGGGAGGGGGGGAGTGGCCTCATCACGGGTCATGTTGAGGGGCGGGGGGGAGTGGCCTCATCACGGGTCATGTTGAGGGGCGGGGGGGGGAGTGGCCTCATCACGGGTCATGTTGAGGGGCGGGGGGGGAGTGGCCTCATCACGGGTCATGTTGAGGGGCGGGGGGGGAGTGGCCTCATCACGGGTCATGTTGAGGGGCGGGGGAGAGTGGCCTCATCACGGGTCATGTTGAGGGGCGGGGGGGAGTGGCCTCATCACGGGTCATGTTGAGGGGAGGGGGGGGAGTGGCCTCATCACGGGTCATGTTGAGGGGCGGGGGGGAGTGGCCTCATCACGGGTCATGTTGAGGGGCGGGGGGGAGTGGCCTCATCACGGGTCATGTTAAGGGGCGGGGGGGGGGAGTGGCCTCATCACGGGTCATGTTGAGGGGCGGGGGGGGGGGAGCGGCCTGGTCATATAGGTCACTCTCTCCCTCTTTGTGTGTGTGTGTTAGGTATGTACTAGATGACCAGTACACTAGTTCATCAGGCTCTAAGTTCCCAGTCAAGTGGTCTCCTCCTGAAGTCTTCAACTTCTGCAAGTACAGCAGCAAGTCGGACGTCTGGTCCTTCGGTAGGTGGTTACTGTGTGTGTGTGTCTCTGTGTGTGTCTCTGTGTGTGTCTCTGTGTGTGTCTCTGTGTGTCTCTCTGTGTGTGTTTGTGAGGACGGTCTGTTGATGTGTGTTTGTGAGGACGGTCTGTTGATGTGTGTGTGTGTGAGGACGGTCTGTTGATGTGTGTGTGTTTGTGAGGACGGTCTGTTGATGTGTGTTTGTGAGGACGGTCTGTTGATGTGTGTTTGTGAGGACGGTCTGTTGATGTGTGTTTGTGAGGACGGTCTGTTGATGTGTGTTTGTGAGGACGGTCTGTTGATGTGTGTTTGTGAGGACGGTCTGTTGATGTGTGTTTGTGAGGACGGTCTGTTGATGTGTGTTTGTGAGGACGGTCTGTTGATGTGTGTGTGTGAGGACGGTCTGTTGATGTGTGTGTGTGTGTATCAGGTGTGTTGATGTGTGTTTGTGAGGACGGTCTGTTGATGTGTGTGTGTTTGTGAGGACGGTCTGTTGATGTGTGTTTGTGAGGACGGTCTGTTGATGTGTGTTTGTGAGGACGGTCTGTTGATGTGTGTTTGTGAGGACGGTCTGTTGATGTGTGTTTGTGAGGACGGTCTGTTGATGTGTGTGTGTGTGTGTGTGTGTGTGTGTGTGTGTGTGTGTGTGTGTGTGTGTGTATCAGGTGTGTTGATGTGGGAGGTGTTTACAGAGGGGAAGATGCCGTTTGAACACAACCCTAACCACGAGGTAGTGATGATGGTGTTAGAAGGACATCGCCTCTACAGACCCAAGAAGGCCACGCCCAACATCTATGACATCATGCTGCGCTGCTGGCACGAGGTACATCATGCGCTTCCTGCTTTCCTACTTCCTACTTTGTGTATTGTGAATGTTTGAGGCAGAAGATACACTAAAAACAAATATATAAATGCAACATGTAAAGTGTTGGTCCCATTTTATCATGAGCTGAAATAAAAAAAATCCTATAAATACTCAATTTGCATAAAAAGTTTATTTCTCTCATATTTTGTGCACAGATGTGTTTACAATCCCTGTTAGTGAGCATTTATCCTTTGTCAAGATGATCCATCCACCTGACAGGTGTGGCATATCAAGACGATGATTAAACAGCATGATCATTACACAGGTGCACCTTGTGCTGGGGGACACAGTTTTTAGGGAGCATGCAATTAGCATAGTGACTGCAGGAATGGCCAACCGAGCTTTTGTCAAGACAATTTTTGTTAATTTCTCTACCATAAGCCGCCTCCAACGTTGTTTGAGAGAAGTTGGCAGTACGGCCATCTGGCCTCACAACCGCAGGTCACGTGTATGGCGTCGTGTGGGCGAGCGGTTTGCTGATTGGGCAATTTGCTGATTGGGCAGGCACAATCTACGGACAACGAAAACAATTGCATTTTATCGATGCCAATTTGAATGCACAGAGAAACCGCGATGAGATCCTGAGGCTCATTGTTGTGCCATTCATCCACCTCCATCCCCTCATGTTTCAACATGATAATGCACAGGCCCATGTCGCAACGATCTGGCCCGCATCCTCACCAGACATGTCACCCGTTGAGCATGTTTGGGATGCTCTGGATCGATGTGTACAACAGCTTGTTCCAGTTCCTGACAATATCCAGCAACTTCACACATCCATGGAAGAGGAGTGGGACAACATTCCACGGGCCACAATCAAACAGCCTGATCAACTCTATGTGAAGGAGATGTGTCATGCATGAGGCAAATGATGATCACATCAGATACAGACTGGGTTTCTGATCCACACCAGATACTGACTGGGTTTCTGATCACATCAGATACAGACTTGATTTCTGATCCACACCCCTACCTTTTATTTAGGTATCTGTGATGAACAGTTGAATATCTGTATTCCCAGTCATGTGAAATCCATAGATTAGAACCTAATTTATTTATTTCAATTGACTGAATTGTAACTGTTGTAACTCTCTCTCTCCCCCTCCCCTCTCTCTTGCTCTCTCCCACTTCTCTCCTCTCGCTCACTCTCTCTCCCCCTCCCTCTCTCTCTCGCTCTCTCTCTCGCTCTCTCTCTCGCTCTCTCTCTCGCTCTCTCTCTCTCTCTCTCTCTCTCTCTCTCTCTCTCCCCTCTAGAGAGCAGAAGAGAGACCATCGTTTTCTCAGATCTCCATCTTGATCTCCGATGCTCTAGAAGTGGATGGGTCCTCCGCCGCCTGAACCCACCAATCAAATCGCAACCACCAGTCGGATCTCCTCAGATCCAGTGTTGATGGAGGACTGCTTCCACACCGCTCTCTGTACTGATGGATCTCTCATGATGGACGATTACGGTGGAGTTTGTTAGACAGGAAGTTTGCGTCCAAATACCATATACTGTTTTACCACTTCTATCCTGTCTGACAGGAAACTGGACAGTCTTCTCAAAACGTATATGTTTTATCCCCCCCCCCCCCCCCTTTTGCCCTCAGAACAGCTTCAATTCGCTGAATTCTGAGTGTTCTAAACATTAAGAACACCTTCCTAATATGGAGTTGCACCTCCCCCTTTTCTCCTCAGAACAGCTTCAATTCGCTGAATTCTGAGTGTTCTAAACATTAAGAACACCTTCCTAATATGGAGTTGCACCTCCCCCTTTTCTCCTCAGAACAGCCTCAATTCGCTGAATTCTGAGTGTTCTAAACATTAAGAACACCTTCCTAATATGGAGTTGCACCTCCCCCTTTTCTCCTCAGAACAGCTTCAATTCGCTGAATTCTGAGTGTTCTAAACATTAAGAACACCTTCCTAATATGGAGTTGCACCTCCCCCTTTTCTCCTCAGAACAGCTTCAATTCGCTGAATTCTGAGTGTTCTAAACATTAAGAACACCTTCCTAATATGGAGTTGCACCTCCCCCTTTTCTCCTCAGAACAGCCTCAATTCGCTGAATTCTGAGTGTTCTAAACATTAAGAACACCTTCCTAAAATGGAGTTGCACCTCCCCCTTTTCTCCTCAGAACAGCTTCAATTCGCTGAATTCTGAGTGTTGTAAACATTAAGAACACCTTCCTAATATGGAGTTGCACCTCCCCCTTTTCTCCTCAGAACAGCTTCAATTCGCTGAATTCTGAGTGTTCTAAACATTAAGAACACCTTCCTAATATGGAGTTGCACCTCCCCCTTTTCTCCTCAGAACAGCTTCAATTCGCTGAATTCCGAGTGTTCTAAACATTAAGAACAGAACACCTTCCTAATATGGAGTTGCACCTCCCCCTTTTGCCCTCAGAACAGCCTCAATTGGTCGGGGCATGGACTCTACAAGGTGTCGAAAGCGTTCCACAGGGATGCTGACCCATGTTGACTCCAATGCTTCCCACGGTTGTGTCAAGTTGGCTGGATGTCCTTTGGGGTGGTGGACCATTCTGGATACACACGGGAAACTGTAGAGCGTGAAAAACCCAGCAGCGTTGAAAGTTCTTGACACAAACCGGTCCGCCTGGCACCTACTACCGTACCCCCGTTCAAAGGCACTTAAACATTTTGCCTTACCGATTTAACCTTTGAATGGCACATACACAATCCATGTCTCAATTATCTCAAGGCTTACATTTTTTTTAAATCTTTAATCTCCTCCGCTCCATCTATACTGATTTTGAAGTTGATTTAACAAGTGACGTCATAGCTTTTTGCCTGGTCAGTCTGTGATAGGGAGAGATCATTCAGATCCATCCGTCTTCTCATATTCCACATGTCCTCAAATCCAGCTGACTTGTACTGTGGACAGACGTGTTTATATTTATAAGGTAAATGTATGTTTTTAATAGAACTGCAGAAGTTTGAATGTAATTACAATAAAATGAATGACAATATAAGCCTTGTGTTCTCTGTCCATCATGTCAATAGGGAAACAATGGCAACAGACACGGTGTTGGTGTTTCAGACTCCAGATAGGTGTTTCAGACTCCAGATAGGTGTTCCAGACTCCAGATAGGTGTTCCAGACTCCAGATAGGTGTTCCAGACTCCAGATAGGTGTTCCAGACTCCAGATAGGTGTTCCAGACTCCAGATAGGTGTTCCAGACTCCAGATAGGTGTTTCAGACTCCAGATAGGTGTTTCAGACTCCAGATAGGTGTTTCAGACTCCAGATAGGTGTTTCAGACTCCAGATAGGTGTTCCAGACTCCAGATAGGTGTTCCAGACTCCAGATAGGTGTTTCAGACTCCAGATAGGTGTTCCAGACTCCAGATAGGTGTTTCAGACTCCAGATAGGTGTTTCAGACTCCAGATAGGTGTTCCAGACACAGTGTTCCAGACTCCAGACACAGTGTTCCAGACTCCAGACACAGTGTTCCAGACTCCAGACACAGTGTTCCAGACTCCAGACACAGTGTTCCAGACTCCAGACACAGTGTTCCAGACTCCAGACACAGTGTTCCAGACTCCAGACAGTGTTCCAGACTCCAGACACAGTGTTCCAGACTCCAGACACAGTGTTCCAGACTCCAGACACAGTGTTCCAGACTCCAGACACAGTGTTCCAGACTCCAGACACAGTGTTCCAGACTCCAGATAGGTGTTCCAGACTCCAGATAGGTGTTCCAGACTCCAGATAGGTGTTCCAGACTCCAGATAGGGGTTCCAGACTCCAGATAAACCTACATATATGGGACACCACTTTACCAGATACAGAGCCTTCAGAAAGTATTCACACCCCTTGACATGTTGTTGTTGTTACAGCCTGAATTTAAAATGGATTAAATGGAGATGTTGTGTCCCTGGCCTGCACACGTTACCCGATAATGCCAAAGTAGAATTATATTTGTTTTAAATGTTTTTAAAATTGAAAAGCTGAAATGTCTTCAGTCAATAAGTATTCAACCCCTTTGTTAGGGCAATACTAAATAAGTTCAGGAGTAAAAATGTGCTTTAAAAGCTACAAGTTGCATGGACCAATAATAGTGTTTAACTTGATTTGTTAAATGACTACCTCATCTCTGTACCTCCACACATACAATTATCTGTAAAGGTCCCTCAGTTGAGCAGATTCAACCACAAAGACCAGGGAGGTTTTCCACAGCCTCGCGAAGAAGGGCACCTATTGGTAGGCAGACATTGAATATCCCTTTGAGCATGGTGACGTTATTAATTATACTGTGGATGGTGTATCAATACACCCAGTCACTACAAAGATACAGGTGTCCTTCCTAACTCAGTTGGTGGAAAGGAAGGAAACCACTCAGGGATTTGAACATGAGGCCAATGAAACAGTCACAGAGTTTAATGGCTGTGATTGGAGAACACTGAGGATGGATCAACAACATTGTAGTTACTCCACAATACTAACCTAATTGACAGAGTGGAAAGAAGGAAGCCTGTACAGAATAAGAAATATTCCAAAACATGCATCCTGTTTGCAACAAGGCAGTAAAGTAAAACTGCAAAAAATGTGGCAAAGAATGAACTTTTATGTCCTCAATAAAAGCATTATGTTTGGGGCAAATCCAACACATCACTGGGTACCACTCTTCATCATTTTCAAGCATGATGGTGGCTGCATCCTGTCATGGGTATGCTTGTCATCGGCAATATGTTTTTTAGGATAAAAAGAAACGGAATAGAGCTAAGCACAGGCAAAATCCTAGAGGAAAACCTGGTTCAGTCTGGTTTCCACAAGACACTGGAAGACAAATTCACCTTTCAGCAGGACAATAACCTAAAACAAAAGGCCAAATTTCCACTGGAGTTGCTTACCAAGACCACATTGAATGTTCCTGAGTGGCCTAGTTACAGTGTTGACTTAAATTGGATTGGGCCTCCCAAGTGGAGCAGCGGCCTAAGGCACTGAGTCGCAGTGCTTGAGGCGTCACTACAGACCTGAGTTCGATCCTAGGCTGTGTCACAGCCGGTCGTGACTGGGAGACCCATGAGGCAGCGCACAATTAGCCCAGGGTCGTCCAGGTTAGGGGAGCGTTTGGCCTGCCGGGATTTCCTTGTCCCATCGTGCTCTGGCGACTCCTTGTGGCGGGCCCCGGCGCCTGCAAGCTGACCTCAGTCACCAGCTGGACAGTGTTTCCCCTGATACGTTGGTGCTGCTGTCTTCCAGGTTAAGCGAGCAGTGTGTCAAGAAGCAGTGAGGCTTGGCAGGGTCGTGTTTCAGAGGACACATGGCTCTCGATCTTAGCCGTCTCCCGAGTCGGTAGGGCAGTTGCAGCGATGGGACAATACTGGATATCACGAAACTGGTGTGAAAAAAAAAATCTATGGCAAGACTTAAATGGTTGTCTAGCGATGACGAACAACAGAGCTTGGAAGAATTTTCTGAAAAGTAATGTGCAAATATTGTGCAACCCAGAAAGATCCACAGCTGTATTCTCTGCTAAAGGTGATTCTAACATGTATGTAAATTAGTCATTTCTGTATTTCATAAATGTACAAAAATGTCTAAAAAACATGTTTTCACTTCGTCATTATGGGGTATTGTGTGTAGATGGGTGAGAAATAAATGTAATAAAATTTAAATTAGGCTGTAACAACAACATGTGGTGTAAATCAAGGGGTATGAATCATTTGTGAAGGCACTAGCTAGCTTTAGGTGGAATGAGTGAGTTTGTTATGCTGTTTCTAATAGTAGTGTGACTTGACTATTGTTATGAAATTAAATCATATGTATCAAACAACGTCCTGTGAAGTGATGTGCCTGTATTGTAGCCTGCGGTGTTATTTATGCATGACTGCCGCGATACAAAACCTCCGCCCTGCCGACCCAATGACTTAAGACGCTCCACGCCCAGTGCTCAGCCAGAAAACACACACACACACAGAGAGAGAGAGAGAGAGAGCGCGCGTCCGTTAGTCTGAGATGCTGTAAGGTGATTATTGTATCGGAGGCTCTGGGTGTAGGACCGTCTCAAAGGTAAGACCAAGCAGCAGACATGATTATGGCGATGGCTTCTTAAACTCATTTTGAACACTTGTTGATGTTTTTCAAAGCGTATACTACGGTCTCATGTTTGAACAGAAAAGCGAACAGATGACCCCTTATTGATACTAGTCAGGCTATGTTGACGCGCGTTTCCTCCGTAGTCAGGCTATGTTGACGCGCGTTTCCTCCGTAGTCAGGCTATGTTGACGCGCGTTTCCTCCGTGGTCAGGCTATGTTGACGCGCGGTTCCTCCGTAGTCAGGCTATGTTGACGCGCGGTTCCTCCATAGTCAGGCTATGTTGACGCGTGGTCTTCCGTAGCTCATGGTAAAGCATTGCAACTCCAAGAGAGTGGGTTTTTATTCCCGGTATCACCCATACGTAAGAAATGTATGTCGCTTTGAATAAATTGGCGTATATTATTATATTGTTACAATTCTAGGCCATATTGGGTGCTACGGTACTGTATATACTGTGCCTACAGAAAGTATTCATTCCCCCTTGAATTATTCCACATTTTGTGTTACAGCCTAAATTGAAAATGGATTAAATAAAAGAAATGTCTCACCGATCTACACACAACAATACTCCATAATGACAGAGTGGAAACACATGTTTTTTTTAGACATTTTTGCAAATTTATTGAACATGGAATACAGAAATGTAATTTACATAAGTAAGTCTCTAAGAGCTGTGAGTCGTTCTGGGTAAGTCTCTAAGAGCTGTGAGTCGTTCTGGGTAAGTCTCTAAGAGCTGTGAGTCGTTCTGGGTAAGTCTCTAAGAGCTGTGAGTCGTTCTGGGTAAGTCTCTAAGAGCTGTGAGTCTTTCTGGGTAAGTCTCTAAGAGCTGTGAGTCTTTCTGGGTAAGTCTCTAAGAGCTGTGAGTCGTTCTGGGTAAGTCTCTAAGAGCTGTGAGTCTTTCTGGGTAAGTCTCTAAGAGCTGTGAGTCGTTCTGGGTAAGTCTCTAAGAGCTGTGAGTCGTTCTGGGTAAGTCTCTAAGAGCTGTGAGTCGTTCTGGGTAAGTCTCTAAGAGCTGTGAGTCGTTCTGGGTAAGTCTCTAAGAGCTGTGAGTCGTTCTGGGTAAGTCTCTAAGAGCTGTGAGTCGTTCTGGGTAAGTCTCTAAGAGCTGTGAGTCGTTCTGGGTAAGTCTCTAAGAGCTGTGAGTCGTTCTGGGTAAGTCTCTAAGAGCTGTGAGTCGTTCTGGGTAAGTCTCTAAGAGCTGTGAGTCGTTCTGGGTCAGTCTCTAAGAGCTGTGAGTCGTTCTGGGTAAGTCTCTAAGAGCTGTGAGTCGTTCTGGGTAAGTCTCTAAGAGCTGTGAGTCTTTCTGGGTAAGTCTCTAATGAGCTTTCTACACCTGGATTGTACAAGGTATTCCCATGACTTCAAAATTATTCAAGCTCTGTCAAATTGGTTGTTGATCATTACTAGACAGCCATTTTCAGGTCTTGCGATTAGGATTTCAGGCAGATTTAAGTAAAATTTGCCGCTCAGGAATATTCACTGTCTTGGTAAGCAACTCCAGTATATATTTGGCTTTGCGTTTTAGGTTATTGTCCTGATGAAAGTTGAATTTATCTCCCAGTGTCTGTCGGAAAGCAGACTGAACCAGGTTTTCCTCTTGGAAAATCAAGTTAAACACTATTATTGAACACAGAGTGAGTCCATACAACTTATAATGTGACTTGGTTTTCTTTTTAATGAAGCACATTTTTACTAATGAATTTATTTAGTTAAATAAATAAAAATGTAGGCTTGCCATAACAAGGGAGTTGAATACTTATTGACACAACACATTTCAGCTTTTAATTTTTCATACATTTGTAAATATATATATATTAAAAAAAAACATAATTCGACATTGACATCATGTGGTATTGCGTGTAGGCCAGTGATGGAAAAATAATAATGTAATCCATTTTAAATTCAGGCTGTAACAACAACAACAACAACATGTGGAAATGGTAAAAAGGTGTGAATACTTTGTAAAGACATTGTGTATATAACAATGTTTTGTGGTTTTGTGAGTAACCTGCTGTGCATTTGAGCTAGTGAGTGAGGGGTCAAAACCCAAATCACTACTGGTGACCCCAACACTCTTATCTTGCCTCAGATCCCTCCAGGCTTTATTTAGCTCAGTGGACTAACACAGTCTTAGGCACTGGCCAGCCAGGCTAATTGATGACGATTGATGCCACTGGCCAGCCAGGCTAATTGATGATGATTGATGCCACTGGCCAGCTGGGCTAATTGATGATGATTGATGCCACTGGCCAGCCAGGCTAATTGATGATGATTGATGCCACTGGCCAGCTGGGCTAATTGATGATGATTGATGCCACTGGCCAGCCAGGCTAATTGATGATGATTGATGCCACTGGCCAGGCGGGCTAATAGACTGTGATTAGTACTAGCCCAGGAAACATTAGGTCCAAACTCTGTGCGATGCGGTACTTGAAAAGACATAATTAGCCACAGAGCTAGTCTGGCATATTTTTTACTAGCCCAGTCTGAAAAGTACTAGCCAGCTGGCCGGCTAGCTTAATTTCCATTCCTGCTTAGAGGTAATACTAGTTGTTGGTATGTTGCTTTGTGTTGTCTTCCATTACTTATTACACTATCGACTCCATTGTCCTCCCTAAAGTTCAAACGTCAAAGGTTGTGTGTGCCATTGTTTGTTGTCCCAGTCAGGCAACGGGAGAGGGTGTTACGGATTACAGATTCACTAAGAACACACAGTAAACCAGGAGGAAAACAATGCATTATGTATGAGAGAAGTCAATAGGACGATAGAAAGGTTAGTCTATTCTTAGTCTTATTATAGGAAGATGATATGGACAGGAAAAACATGAGTAACCTCACTCTCTCTCTCTCTCTCTCACTCACTCACTCACTCACACTCTGTCTCTGTCTCACTCACTCACACACACACTCTCACTCACTCACTCACTCACTCACTCACTCACTCACTCACTCACTCACTTACTCACACACACACACTCACACACTCTCTCTCTCTCTCACTCACACACTCTCTCTCTCTCTCACTCACTCACTCACTCACTCACTCACTCACTCACTCACTCACTCACTCACTCACTCACTCACTCACTCACTCACCCCACTGTGTTGTCCAACTGGACCTCTCAATAGCAGTGCATATGAGTGACACCCACAAGCTGAACCACCTGTGTGTATCCACCTGTTCACATATAACCATCAGCATCATCATCATCATCATCATTAACATTGTAATCTTCCTCCTCTTCTTAGATGTCATGGTGCCCTCCGTACCGTAGTTCTAAGTTCCGCCACGTCTACGGTAAGGCCTCCACCAAAGAGCACGGTTACCACGGAATCCCGATCACACACAGCGTCCACGACAACCACTACTGCTCCGTTAACCCGCGCTTCATCGCCATAGTAACGGAATGCTCCGGGGGCGGTGCTTTCTTGGTCCTCTCCATCCATCACGTACGTTACCGGAGAGAGACGATGATGCATGTTAGATCACAGCGAGAGTTGAGTGGGGATTGGCAAAACAGATTTGGTTCATCCTTATTTATTTAACGAGGCAAGTCCAGTTAAGAACAAATTCTTATTTACAATGACAGCCTAGGAACAATGAGTTTAACTACCTTGTTCAGAGGCAGAACGACAGATTTTTACCTTGTCAGCTCTGGGATTTGATCTTGCAACCTTTCCACTAGGCTACGCTAACCACTAGGCTACGCTACCGCCAGTTAGTTGCCCAGCCAGTCCGTATAGCCTCTGCCAGCCAGGACATAAGGAGTCCTACCCAGCCAGTTAGTTTATGGTTGTGGCTAGAAACTTCTTCAAGAATTTGTAAAACTTGTCTGCTGAAGTCGGGAGATTGTTAAGAATCATTCCGTTTTTATTGGACTACAAAAGCCTGTCACCCTGACCTGATATTAGCTACACTAGCTAGCTACTTCTCTTTCCTTATTGCCCTGACATTAGCTACACTAGCTAGCTACTTCCCTTTCCTTATTGCCCTGACATTAGCTACACTAGCTAGCTACTTCCCTTTCCTTATTGCCCTGATATTAGCTACACTAGCTAGCTACTTCCAACCTTACTGGGCTGATATTAGCTACACTAGCTAGCTACTTCCCTTTCCTTATTGCCCTGATATTAGCTCCACCAGCTAGCTACTTCCCTTTCCTTATTGCCCTGATATTAGCTACACTAGCTAGCTACTTCCCTTTCCTTATTGACCTGATATTAGCTACACTAGCTAGCTACCTCCCTTTCCTTATTGCCCTGACATTAGCTACACTAGCTAGCTACTTCCCTTTCCTTATTGCCCTGACATTAGCTACACTAGCTAGCTATTTCCCTTTCCTTATTGCCCTGATATTAGCTACACTAGCTAGCTACTTCCAACCTTACTGGGCTGATATTAGCTACACTAGCTAGCTACTTCCCTTTCCTTATTGCCCTGATATTAGCTCCATCAGCTAGCTACTTCCCTTTCCTTATTGCCCTGATATTAGCTACACTAGCTAGCTACTTCCCTTTCCTTATTGACCTGATATTAGCTACACTAGCTAGCTACTTCCCTTTCCTTATTGCCCTGACATTAGCTACACTAGCTAGCTACTTCCCTTTCCTTATTGCCCTGACATTAGCTACACTAGCTAGCTACTTCCCTTTCCTTATTGCCCTGATATTAGCTACACTAGCTAGCTACTTCCAACCTTACTGGGCTGATATTAGCTACACTAGCTAGCTACTTCCCTTTCCTTATTGCCCTGATATTATCTCCACCAGCTAGCTACTTCCCTTTCCTTATTGCCCTGATATTAGCTACACTAGCTAGCTACTTCCATTTCCTTATTGACCTGATATTAGCTACACTAGCTAGCTACTTCCCTCAACAACCCTAATCGAATATTTTAAAAAAGGATTACAATAATGAGATGTATCCACCAATCCAAAGAAAGGATAGGTTTAAGCTGGACAGCCCGCCGTACCGCGTTGTGGACAACAACTCCCATTCCATTGTTAGGGGCAGAGAGACATACATCTTGTCTGTATATCCATCATCTTTGGTATAGCCTCTCCCAAGTTACTGGGTGACCTCACTTCCTGTTTACGTAATTTCCTAGTTACACCACTTCCTCTTCCTGCTGTCAGATGATTTTTACTGGTCTGATTGGGTCGTGTGTATGTTAAATTATTGCTTGACAAGCCTAGTGAATGCATTATACATCATGTTGTACGTTCACGATCTCTTTTTAAGCCATTATTTGTATCTCCCCTCTTCCTCCCCTGGCTTTCTTCTTCTCCCTTACCTCCTCTTGGTTCTCTCCAGACTGGTAAAGTAGACCCCCAACACCCCAGGGTGTGTGGTCACAGTGCCAGGGTGTTGGATGTCAAGTGGAACCCCTTTGATGACCACTGCATCGCCTCCTGCTCTGAAGACTGCACCGTCAGTACTACAGATATGCACGCATAGTAGTCATTAGTACACACTATACACAGATATAGATGCATAGTAGTCATTAGTACACACTATACACTGATATAGATGCATAGTAGTCATTAGTACACACTATACACTGATATAGATGCATCGTAGTCATTAGTACACACTATACACAGATATACAACCGCAGTAGTCATTAGTACACACTATATACAGATACACACGCACAGTACTCATTAGTACACACTATACACAGATATACAACCGCAGTAGTCATTAGTACACACTATATACAGATATAGATGCACAGTAGTCATTAGTACACACTATACACATATATACAACAGC
>NC_143030.1:7024592-7027092 GCF_057628025.1 Oncorhynchus mykiss
CTGTTTAGGAGAGGTGCTGGCTAGCAGAGTAGAACACCTGTTTAGGAGAGGTGCTGGCTAGCAGAGTAGAACACCTGTTTAGGAGAGGTGCTGGCTAGCAGAGTAGAACACCTGTTTAGGAGAGGTGCTGGCTAGCAGAGTAGAACACCTGAACAAGAAAAATGAGAACCTCAGATAAAATAATTGAACAACCTAATAACCGACATTCCATCAGGGTGGAGACAGCGTGTCTTTCAAAAACGATATCACATTATTAAATTATTGCTTCAATTATTGCTTCTGAGCTCCTAGTGTGTGGCTCTCCTTTTCTTTTTCAATTGACCCATAGGGTACCATGCTAAAGTTCTGATCCAGGTTGACCCATAGGGTACCATGCTAAAGTTCTGATCCAGGTTGACCCATAGGGTACCATGCTAAAGTTCTGATCCAGGTTGACCCATAGGGTACCATGCTAAAGTTCTGATCCAGGTTGACCCATAGAGTTCAGTTCTAATGTTCTGATCCAGGTTGACCCATAGGGTACCATGCTAAAGTTCTGATCCAGGTTGACCCATAGGGTACCATTCTAATGTTCTGATCCAGGTTGACCCATAGAGTTCCATTCTAATGTTCTGATCCAGGTTGACCCATAGGGTACCATGCTAAAGTTCTGATCCAGGTTGACCCATAGAGTTCCATTCTAATGTTCTGATCCAGGTTGACCCATAGAGTTCCATTCTAATGTTCTGATCCAGGTTAACCCATAGAGTTCCATTCTAATGTTCTGATCCAGGTTAACCCATAGAGTTCCATTCTAATGTTCTGATTCAGGTTGACCCATGGAGTTCTATGCTAATGTTCTGATTCAGGTTGACCCATAGAGTTCCAATCTAATGTTCTGATTCAGGTTGACCCATGGAGTTCTATGCTAATGTTCTGATCCAGGTTGACCCATAGAGTTCCGATCTAATGTTCTGATTCAGGTTGACCCATAGAGTTCTATGCTAATGTTCTGATCCAGGTTGACCCATACAGTTCCAATCTAATGTTCTGATCCAGGTTGACCCATAGAGTTACATTCTAATGTTCTGATCCAGGTTGACCCATAGAGTTCCAATCTAATGTTCTGATCCAGGTTGACCCATAGAGTTACATTCTAATGTTCTGATCCACGTTGACCCATAGAGTTCCAATCTAATGTTCTGATCCAGGTTGACCCATAGAGTTCCAATCTAATGTTCTGATCCACGTTGACCCATAGAGTTACATTCTAAAGTTCTGCTCTGGGATATTCAGTAAACATCACTCGACCCCGATTTAAGGTCAGGTTAACATTCAACATCCATAGTGGTTAAGATTAAAACACTCTGAAATCTGTGTTTAGATGGGGGGGGGGGGGGGGGGGGGGTTATTTTTATCCCCTTTTGTACTTGACCTATTTCCACATCGTTACAGTACTAGACATAATATGGCATTACAATGTCTTCATTCTTTTGGAACTTTTGTGAGTGTAATATTTACTGTTCACTTTTTATTGTTTATTTCACTTTTATTAATGATCTATTTCATTTCTTTTGGCAATGTTGACATATGTTTCCCATGTTAATAAAGACCTTTGAATTGAGAGAGAGAGAGTGAGAGAGAGAGAGAGAGAGAGAGAGAGAGAGAGAGAGAGAGCGAGAGAGAGAGAGAGAGAGAGAGAGAGAGAGAGAGAGAGAGAGAGAAAGACAGAGAGAGAGAGAGAGACAGAGAGAGAGAGAGACAGAGAGACAGAGAGACAGAGAGAGAGAGAGAGAGAGAGAGAGAGAGACAGAGAGAGAGAGAGAGAGAGAGAGAGAGAGGGAGAGAGAGAGAGAGAGAGAGAGAGAGAGAGAGAGAGAGAGAGGGAGGGAGGTTCTCCCTGCTTGAGATAGGTATAAATATAACTGTGTCCTCCACTGAAATCAGTTCACCTTCAAAGGCAGAAACTTTTCTTTTCTTTGAGACACCATCATCTAAAGCCAACATGAAGCGGCTACTGCTGCTCTGCCTGTGTGTCTACGCTGTGCGTTGTCAAGACGATTATGACGAATATGACCTGGTAATGTATATACTATATACTGTATGTATAAATCATAGGAAAATCTGTTTTTTTTGGCTTCACTGGTCCTTTAGCGCTTAGATGTTGGATGTGGGACTTTGAGCAGTTCTGAACAGGTTTCGACTTACATTTAGCTAGGCAGCAACCATCTGTCTGCTCTCCGCTCTCCGCTCTCCGTTTCCACTCTCTCAGCGGAGCAGACCTGAAGTGTTTCAGACCCCCTGCGATTGCATAGGGAGTGACATGTCATCACTGTCTGGCCTATACACAGGTTAGCTGACAACGCCATGAAAACGATGCGTGCTTTTCAAAAAAGGGGGAAGAGGGCCGTGTTGTCTTATGATTCTGGATGGCCAGGTAGCCAGCAAAAAATTATCCCAAGGAGATGCCATGTGGGGAATCGCAGGCGGCTCGTTTCAGCTCGTTTTATTTTGTTCTTGA
>NC_143030.1:7032092-7057092 GCF_057628025.1 Oncorhynchus mykiss
CACTGCCATAGAGATCCTATGATCACAGCTGAAACACTTCCTTAGCGTTAGCATCAACTCACTGTCATAGAGATCCTATGGTCACAGCTGAAACACTTCCTTAGCGTTAGCGTCTACTCACTGCCATAGAGATCCTATGGTCACAGCTGAAACACTTCCTTAGCATTAGCATCAACTCACTGTCATAGAGATCCTATGGTCACAGCTGAAACACTTCCTTAGCGTTAGCATCTACTCACTGCCATAGAGATCCTATGATCACAGCTGAAACACTTCCTTAGCGTTAGCATCAACTCACTATCATAGAGATCCTATGGTCACAGCTGAAACACTTCCTTAGCGTTAGCGTCTACTCACTGCCATAGAGATCCTACCATAGAAATCCTATGGTCACAGCTGATACACTTCCTTAGCGTTAGCATCAACTCACTGTCATAGAGATCCTATGGTCACAGCTGAAACAGTTCCTTAGCGTTAGCGTCTACTCACTGCCATAGAGATCCTATGGTCACAGCTGAAACACTTCCTTAGCATTAGCATCAACTCACTGTCATAGAGATCCTATGGTCACAGCTGAAACACTTCCTTAGCGTTAGCATCTACTCACTGCCATAGAGATCCTATGATCACAGCTGAAACACTTCCTTAGCGTTAGCATCAACTCACTGTCATAGAGATCCTATGGTCACAGCTGAAACACTTCCTTAGCGTTAGCGTCTACTCACTGTCATAGAGATCCTATGGTCACAGCTGAAACACTTCCTTAGCGTTAGCGTCTACTCACTGCCATAGAGATCCTATGGTCACAGCTGAAACACTTCCTTAGCGTTAGCGTCTACTCACTGCCATAGAGATCCCATGGTCACAGCTGAAACACTTCCTTATAGCGTTAGCGTCTGTATTGAACCAGGGGTGGCATAACAAAGTCTTCTTCTTCCGTCAGGATTCTTCAAGGGGTCCTTGAGAAGATCCGGTTGAAGATTCAGAGAGTGGAGAAGGCTATCCTGGCCCAGAGGGAAGAATGCAAGGAGCCGTGCACTGTCTCCTGCCCCATTCCTGTTGTCTCTGGTGAGGATGCGGACAGTGGGGTGGGTGGTTCTGTGGGTCGGGGTGGTTGATTCTGTGGGTGGTTCTGTGGGTGGGTGGTTCTGTGGGTGGTTATGTGTGTGGAAATGTAGCTTACAGTAAGTCAGTCTGACTCATGCTCTCATGATGAGGTGACCCTGCCTGCCACTTCAACATCACTGTCACCCAAGAGGGAATTCTCTCATCATGAGAGCATGAGTCATTGATTTCTTAAGACGTTGATTTCCCAGGGCGAAAGACCGAGCTTCCGATCCCACCTGTGGCATCAGACTAATCTTATCTGCCCCCCCCCCCCCCCCCCCCAGGTAAGGAGTGTGAGGACATCTTCAGGAAAGGAGGAAGGGATTCTGGGATGTATCTGATCCAGCCTGACTCCTTCTACCAGCCCTACAAGGTCTACTGTGACCAGACCACACAGAAAGGAGGTTGGTGCTCTCTCTCTCTCTCTCTCTCTCTCTCTCTCTCTCTCTCTCTCTCTCACTCCAGCCATGCTTGTGTATATCTAGAACTTTTAAATACATGAGGGGGAGTGAAAAAGTGCTTTTGGAGAAAGGAATCGGAGAGAATCTATCCATTTATCCTTTATTTGAACTGTATATTATCACCCCCCCCCCCCCCCCCCCCAGGCTGGACCACTATTCAGAACAGGAAGGATGGTTCTGTAGACTTTGGCCGGCGTTGGGACAACTACCGCAGTGGTTTCGGAAACATCGCCTTCGACGTCGGAAAGGGACATTGCAACACTCCAGGTGAGAGGAGGGAAATATGAATATGAATATATTACAATGGAAACATACAATTTCATTTATATTCAGTCAATTTAGGAGGTAAAGTCATGGTGTCACTGACCGTGTGTTTGTCCTGTGTCATGTGACAGGGGAGTACTGGCTGGGTAACGACCGCATCAGTCAGCTGACCAAGCAGGGACCCACTGAGGTCCTCATGGAGATGGAGGATTGGTCTGGCAACAAGGTCCACGCCCAGTACAGAAAGTTTACTATACAGGTAACACAGCCACGCCCAGTACCCACAGTTTACTATACAGGTAACACAGCCACGCCCAGTACCCACAGTTTACTGTACAGGTAACACAGCCACGCCCAGTACCGAAAGTTTACTGTACAGGTAACACAGCCACGCCCAGTACCGAAAGTTTACTGTACAGGTAACACAGCCACGCCCAGTACCAACAGTTTACTGTACAGGTAACACAGCCCAGTACCAACAGTTTACTGTACAGGTAACACAGCCACGCCCAGTACAAACAGTTTACTATACAGGTAACACAGCCACACCCAGTACCAACAGTTTACTATACAGGTAATAGTATCTTTACTATACAAGGAACAGACAGACAGACAGACAGACAGACAGACAGACAGACAGACAGACAGACAGACCATACATCTACACTTTCCAAACAAATTTTTCCAAAACGGCCATCAGAATAGATCCCCAAACGGCCAGCAGAATAGATCCCCAAACGGCCAGCAGAATAGATCCCCAAACGGCCAGCAGAATAGATCCCCAAATGGCCAGCAGAATAGATCCCCAAACGGCCAGCAGAATGGGGTCTGGAGTTGGGTTACTGGAAAGCACTTTGCACGGAAAATGTTGTGAAATGTGAATAATGATAATTAAAATCCTGATTAATTGGGGGGCCTCCCGAGTGGCACAGGCTGTGTTGCAGCCGGCACAGGCTGTGTTGCAGACCCATGAGGCGGCCCAGCGTCGTCCGGGTTAGGAGAAGGTTTAGCCAGATGCTCTAGCTACTCCATGTGGCGGGCTGGGCGCATGCACGCTGACTACGTTGTACAGTGTTCCCTCCGACACTTTGGTGCGGCTGGCTTCCAGGTTAATAAGCAAGCAGTGTGTCAAGAAGCAGTGCGGCTTGGTAGGGTCGTGTTTCGGAGGACGCATGGCTCTCGACCTTCGCCTCTCCCGAGTCCATATGGGAGTTGCAGTGATGGGACAAGACTGTAACTACCAATTTGATATCACGAGACTGTAACTACCAATTGGATGTCACGAAATTGGGGAGAAAAAGTGTTTATTTTTTAATGTACGAAAAAATCCTGATTGATTTATTAATGTATTGCAGGGCGAGACGTCCAACTACATATTGGCGATCGATGGGTATTCAGGAACAGCCGGTAACGTGATGCTGGACGGAGCTACGGCGCTGTTTGGAGAGAACCGGACCATGACCATCCACAATGGAATGATGTTCAGCACCTACGACAGAGACAACGATAACTGGTATGGGATGATGCTGGATGAGGTGGGGGGCTGTATGTCTGCTAGTTATTTTCCAATGAAGACCTAGACAACCAGGTGAGGGGAGGTCCTAACTAATCAATGAAGACCTAGACAACCAGGTGAGGGGAGGTCCTAACTAATCAATGAAGACCTAGACAACCAGGTAAGGTGAGGTCCTAACTAATCAATGACGACCTAGACAACCAGGTAAGGGGAGGTCCTAACTAATCAATGACGACCTAGACAACCAGGTAAGGGGAGGTCCTAACTAATCAATGACGACCTAGACAACCAGGTAAGGGGAGGTCCTAACTAATCAATGACGACCTAGACAACCAGGTAAGGGGAGGTCCTAACTAATCAATGACGACCTAGACAACCAGGTAAGGTGAGGTCCTAACTAATCAATGACGACCTAGACAACCAGGTGAGGGGAGGTCCTAACTAATCAATGAAGACCTAGACAACCAGGTAAGGGGAGGTCCTAACTAATCAATGAAGACCTAGACAACCAGGTAAGGGAAGGTCCTAATTAATCAATGAAGACCTAGACAACTAGGGGAGGTGAGGTCCTAAGTAATCCTAGACCTTAGTTGATCAATCAAGTATGGGGAGGTTTGAAAACCCGCAGACACACAGCCCTCCAATAATTACATTTGGTTTAGGGATTTTTGTTCAGTCAATCAAAACATCTCTCTCTGTGTCTGTCACCCCCCTCTCCTCTAACAGGACTCCAGGCGATCCGTCCAAGCAGTGCTCCCGTGAGGACGGCGGTGGTTGGTGGTACAACAGGTGTCACTCAGCCAATCCAAACGGCCGTTACTACTGGGGCGGGACTTACACGCGGTACATGGCAAAACACGGCACAGATGACGGCATGGTGTGGATGAACTGGAAGGGATCCTGGTACTCTATCAAAGCCATCTGCATGAAGATCAGGCCCTACTTCGCCTCGCGGTAGACACACACAGGGACACACAGGGACAAGCACAGAGACACACACAGACACACACAGAGAGACACACACAGACACACCGAGAGACACAGGAAGGGACCTTTAGCTGAATCAGGTCAAAAACAAAGGTTTGCACCCTTTCGGTACCCAGGACGATTCAACTCTGACCCGTAGCTGACTTTCTGTTCTACCTAATAATTTACTGCACCCACCTGGTAGTCCCAGGTCTAAATCAGCCCCTGATTTAGAGGGGAACACCTGGTAGTCCCAGGTCTAAATCAGCCCCTGATTTAGAGCGGAACACTGAAAACAAGGTACTGGCTTGGAGGCTCTCTATGTTCGTACTGTATGTGAGAGCCAACAGAGAGCACCAATGTGTCATAATCATAATCTGATCGAAATCTCTGAAACACTAAAGGAAACGTATAATGACTTCAATAGGGGCTTTTTTTTTAAAAGAAACTACAGAGGAACAAATGGTGCATGACGCAGAGAAAAAGAGAGAAAAGGGATGTTGTTGTTTCAAACCTGAACCTGATGTCTTAATTATAATTTTTTTTATAAGGTTGAACAGAGAAAAGTCAAGTAAAAAGAAGATTTAAAAAAAACACATGTGTTGTCGCTGTGTGATGTGTGATTGTCCCTTACGTTACTCAATAAAAACATGTTGTGGAACTTATTTCATGTTTTCTCGTCATCATCGTATCAACTCACAGCCATCAGATCATTTACCTGGAATGTGAATGGGATGAAGTGACCTGTAAAATGTGAAATCAAATATGATATACAGCTATATATATATATATATATATACAGTGGTGAGATCAAGTATTTGATACATTGCCGATTTTGCAGGTTTTCCCTACTTACAAAGCATGTAGAGGTCTGTAATTTTTATCATAGGTACACTTCAAACAAAAATCCAGAAAATCATATTGTATGATATTTAAGTAATTAATTTGCATTTTATTGCATAAATATAGCCCCCTTAAGTTAATACTTTGTAGCGCCACCTTTTGCTGCGATTACAGCTGTAAGTCGCTTGGGGTATGTCTCTATCAGTTTTGCACATCGAGAGACTGACATTTTTTCCCATTCCTCCTTGCAAAACAGCTCGAGCTCAGTGAGGTTGGATGGAGAGCATTTGTGAACAGCAGTTTTAAGTTCTTTCCACAGATTCTCGATTGGATTCAGGTCTGGACTTTGACTTGGCCATTCTAACACCTGGATATGTTTATTTTTGAACCATTCCATTGTAGATTTTGCTTTATGTTTTGGATCATTGTCTTGTTGGAAGACAAATCTCCATCCCAGTCTCAGGTCTTTTGCAGACTCCATCAGGTTTTCTTCCAGAATGGTCCTGTATTTGGCTCCATCCATCCTCCCATCAATTTTAACCATCTTCCCTGTCCCTGCTGAAGAAAAGCAGGCCCAAACCATGATGCTGCCACCACCATGTTTGACAGTGGGGATGGTGTGTTCAGCTGTGTTGCTTTTATGCCAAACATAACGTTTTGCATTGTTGCCAAAAAGTTCAATTTTGGTTTCATCTGACCAGAGCACCTTCTTCTACATGTTTGGTGTGTCTCCCAGGTGGCTTGTGGCAAACTTTAAACGACACTTTTTATGGATATCTTTAAGAAATGGCTTTCTTCTTGCCACTCTTCCATAAAGGCCAAATTTGTGCAATATACGACTGATTGTTGTCCTATGGACAGAGTCTCCCACCTCAGCTGTAGATCTCTGCAGTTCATCCAGAGTGATCATGGGCCTCTTGGCTGCATCTCTGATCAGTCTTCTCCTTGTATGAGCTGAAAGTTTAGAGGGACGGCCAGGTCTTGGTAGATTTGCAGTGGTCTGATACTCCTTCCATTTCAATATTATCGCTTGCACAGTGCTCCTTGGGATGTTTAAAGCTTGGGAAATCTTTTTGTATCCAAATCCGGCTTTAAACTTCTTCACAATAGTATCTCGGACCTGCCTGGTGTGTTCCTTGTTCTTCATGATGCTCTCTGCGCTTTTAACGGACCTCTGAGACTATCACAGTGCAGGTGCATTTATACGGAGACTTGATTACACACAGGTGGATTGTATTTATCATCATTAGTCATTTAGGTCAACATTGGATCATTCAGAAATCCTCACTGAACTTCTGGAGAGAGTTTGCTGCACTGAAAGTAAAGTGGCTGAATAATTTTGCACGCCCAATTTTTCAGTTTTTGATTTGTTAAAAAAGTTTGAAATATCCAATAAATGTCGTTCCACTTCATGATTGTGTCCCACTTGTTGTTGATTCTTCACAAAAAAATACAGTTTTATATCTTTATGTTTGAAGCCTGAAATGTGGCAAAAGGTCGCAAAGTTCAAGGGGGCCGAATACTTTCGCAAGGCACTGTATCTACTGTAGCCAACTGACAGCGAACATATCTACTGTAGCCAACTGACAGCGAACATATCTACTGTAGCCAACTGACAGCGAACATATCTACTGTAGCCAACTGACAGCGAACATATCTACTGTAGCCAACTGACAGCGAACACATCTACTGTAGCCAACTGACAGCGAACATATCTACTGTAGCCAACTGACAGCGAACATATCTACTGTAGCCAACTGACAGCGAACATATCTACTGTAGCCAACTGACAGCAAACATATCTACTGTAGCCAACTGACAGCGAACATATCTACTGTAGCCAACTGACAGCGAACATATCTACTGTAGCCAACTGACAGCGAACATATCTACTGTAGCCAACTGACAGCGAACATATCTACTGTAGCCAACTGACAGCGAACATATCTACTGTAGCCAACTGACAGCGAACATATCTACTGTAGCCAACTGACAGCGAACATATCTACTGTAGCCAACTGACAGCAAACATATCTACTGTAGCCAACTGACAGCGAACATATCTACTGTAGCCAACTGACAGCGAACATATCTACTGTAGCCAACTGACAGCGAACATATCTACTGTAGCCAACTGACAGCGAACATATCTACTGTAGCCAACTGACAGCGAACATATCTACTGTAGCCAACTGACAGCGAACATATCTACTGTAGTCAACTGACAGCGAACATATCTACTGTAGCCAACTGACAGCGAACATATCCTTGTGAATTAATTTCTGTTGCTTATGTAATTGATAGTCTGGTTACTGATACATCCATCTTTTGAATTGCGATTCATGCTCACTGTCCAAGTTTTCATTGGGGGTAGATCAACTGCACTATTATTACCCCAAAATGTCACGCCCTGATCTGCTTCACCTGTTTCCTTGTTATTGTCTCCACCCCCTCCAGGTGTCGCTTATTTTCCCCAGTGTATTTCTCCCTGTGTTTCCTGTCTCTCTGTACCAGTGTATTTATCCCTGTGTTTCCTGTCTCTCTGTAACAGTATATTTATCCCTGTGTTTCCTGTCTCTCTGTACCAGTGTATTTATCCCGGTGTTTCCTGTCTCTCTGTACCAGTGTATTTATCCCTGTGTTTCCTGTCTCTCTGTAACAGTATATTTATCCCTGTGTTTCCTGTCTCTCTGTACCAGTGTATTTATCCCTGTGTTTCCTGTCTCTCTGTACCAGCGTATTTATCCCTGTGTTTCCTGTCTCTCTGTACCAGTGTATTTATCCCTGTGTTTCCTGTCTCTCTGTACCAGTGTATTTATCCCTGTGTTTCCTGTCTCTCTGTACCAGTGTATTTATCCCTGTGTTTCCTGTCTCTCTGTACCAGTGTATTTATCCCTGTGTTTCCTGTCTCTCTGTACCAGTGTATTTATCCCTGTGGTTCCTGTCTCTCTGTACCAGTGTATTTATCCCTGTGTTTCCTGTCTCTCTGTACCAGTGTATTTATCCCTGTGTTTCCTGTCTCTCTGTGCCAGTGTATTTATCCCTGTGGTTCCTGTCTCTCTGTACCAGTGTATTTATCCCTGTGTTTCCTGTCTCTCTGTACCAGTGTATTTATCCCTGTGTTTCCTGTCTCTCTGTACCAGTGTATTTATCCCTGTGTTTCCTGTCTCTCTGTACCAGTGTATTTATCCCTATGTTTCCTGTCTCTCTGTACCAGTGTATTTATCCCTGTGTTTCCTGTCTCTCTGTACCAGTGTATTTATCCCTGTGTTTCCTGTCTGTTTGTACCAGTGTATTTATCCCTGTGTTTCCTGTCTCTCTGTACCAGTGTATTTATCCCTGTGTTTCCTGTCTCTCTGTACCAGTGTATTTATCCCTGTGTTTCCTGTCTCTCTGTACCAGTGTATTTATCCCTGTGTTTCCTGTCTCTCTGTACCAGTGTATTTTTCCCTGTGTTTCCTGTCTCTCTGTACCAGTGTATTTATCCCTGTGTTTCCTGTCTCTCTGTACCAGTGTATTTATCCCTGTGTTTCCTGTCTCTCTGTACCAGTGTATTTTTCCCTGTGTTTCCTGTCTCTCTGTACCAGTTCGTTTTGTATGTTTAAGTCAAGTCAACCAGTCTGTTTTTCCCCCGTACTCCTGTTGCAATTCTCCTTTTTCTAGTCCTCCCGGTTTTGAACCTTGCCTGTTTCTGGACTCTGTACCCGCCTGCCTTGACCTTTCTGCCTGCCTGACCTTTCTGCGTGCCTGACCATTCTGCCTGCCTGACCATTCTGCCTGCCTGACCATCCTGCCTGCCTGACCATTCTGCCTGCCTGACCATTCTGCCTGCCTGACCATTCTGCCTGCCTTGACCACGAGCTTGCCTGACCATTCTGCCTGCCTGACCAGTCTGCCTGCCTGACCAGTCTGCCTGCCTGACCAGTCTGCCTGCCTGACCATTCTACCTGCCTGACCATTCTGCCTGCCTGACCATTCTGCCTACCTTGACCACGAGCCTGCCTGACCATTCTGCCTGCCTTTACCATTCTGCCTGCCTTGACCACTCTGCCTGCCTTGACCAATCTGCCTGCCTGACCATTCTGCCTGCCTGACCATTCTGCCTGCCTGACCATTCAGCCTGCCTGACCATTCAGCCTGCCTGACCATTCTGCCTGCCTTGACCACGAGCCTGTCTGCCACTCTGTACCTCCTGGACTCTGATCTGGGTATGACGTTTTGCCTGTCAACAACCATTCTCTTGCCTTCCCCTTTTTGGATCAATAAATATTGTAAGACTCCAGCCATCTGCCTCCTGTGTCGCCGTGTGGCATGATACAAATTGCCTTGCTCAAGCGAGCAAGAGAACGTAGGCTAATTTCATAAAATGAAAAACTAATGGTCTATTTTTTTGGCATCAAATACCCTACGCCTTGAAAGTCATGTACTGATTATATTTAGCGTACGTTGATGAATGACGATCACTGCAACAGCTGCAGTGTTGCTGATTAGATTAGCCATGTCATGTACAGTAGTAGTCTGAGAAAGTTTATAAAGACAAAACGTGGACACGTGGAAGTATTTGTTTTGGAAGGATGATATTTTTGAATCTAAAATGTGACCTTCGCTTCAGGTCACATTTTAATTTAATTAACTAGGCAAGTCAGTTAAGAGCAAATTCTTATTTTCAATGACGGCCCAGGAACAGTGGATTAACTGCCTGTTCAGGGGAAGAACGACCGATTTGTACCTTGTCAGCTCGGGGGCTTGAACTTGCAACCTTCCAGTTACTAGTCCAACGCTCTAACCACTAGGCTACCCTGCCACCTAACTTGTTACGTGTGTTTTGGCCATGGGACTAAAGCCTGGATGGCCTGGTAAAAACCTCATAGCTTTATTGCCCAATATATTCCAAAATTCTATCAAAATGCACCATGGACATCATGGCGGTTGTGAGCACAGTGTTTCTGATCAGATCAGATAATTATCTTCTCATGTATTTGTGTGACTACGATGCCGTCTTTAGAGCACAGCGTTTTCTGCTTGGTTTCCAGAGCATTGACAGAGTGAAATGAAAGAGGCTAATTATCGAGGTCTGACGATGCTTCTCACTATATAGTAAAAGGCGTTTTGTGTTGAGTCTGGTGCTAATGTCTAATGTAGACTATTTTGAAAACTGCCGTTGTGCTGTGTTTATGAGGAGCACCCTCGTGTATGAGCTGCCCGGCTGAGATCTCAGATTGTGAAACCGCGACACAAATGTATATTCAACAGAGTGAGAGGGGTTTAGGGACATAGACACATTTTTTGGAAAACATTCTAGAACGTCAGATTCTCCTGTCTCCCCTTCAGAACCCAGGCATTCCGTTTCTTCTAGAATCTCTTCCAGAACCTCTTCTAGAACCACCAGGTTCTGTTCTAGGTCCTTAAGCTCAGTCAGCAGTTAAGTCTGGACGATGGGGATGGTTGCGTAGCCGGTCTACGGCGGGGGGACCGACATCCACCGGCTGTGGTGTGATCTTAGGGATGTCCTTAAAAGGAGAGTTCTTTTTGTAGCGACTGGTAGCTGTCGTGATCGATATGGAAACCAAAGGTCCCATTGCACAATCCTTGACCAGACAGCAGTTTGATGTCAATGTCCACCTAGGGTGCAGAGAGAAACATAGAGTATACTGAGGCACCCTATTCCCCTACATAGTGCACTACTTTAGACCAGGGCCACCTAAGCAAACCACAGAGACTACGTCTGAACAGGTACTCACCATATAGCGCGATATGGATCAACAAGTGTTAATTTATCAAGTGTCTGAGTGCCGATTCAGGATCAGTTTAACCTTTAACATCACATCATCATGCTTGATGCTTGATGCGTACGGTCCCTGGTCAAAAGTAGTGAACTATGTAGTGTAACAGGGTACCCTTTCAGACACATGCCAACGTCCATCCAGCGTCCATCCAACATCCATCCGACGTCCATCCAACGACCATCCAACGTCCATCCGGCGTCCATCCGACGTCCATCCGGCGTCCATCCGGCGTCCATCCGACGTCACTCCAGAGTCCATCTGATGTCCATCCGACGTCCATCCGACGTCCATCCAACGTCCATCCAACGTCCATCCGGCGTCCATCCGACGTCCATCCGGCGTCCATCCGGCGTCCATCCAACGTCCATCCGGCGTCCATCCAACGTCCATCCGGCGTCCATCCGGTGTCCATCCAGCGTCCATCCAACATCCATCCAACATCCATCCAACATCTAATTTAGGATAACATTTTTATTTAGGATTATAGTGTGCTTGTTGACATTTACTGCATTGATTGATAGGAACAAGCCTTTCACAGCCACTGCCGAACTCTGTACGTGACAAATAAAACGTGATTTGACTTGATCTGATGAGTTGCAGGGAAACACAGAGAGACAGCTAGGAGAGCAAACAGGAAGGAGTTGACCAAGGGCTTATACATTAACTCTGAGGTAAACATTCAAGGACCTTGACTGGTGGGATGAGGTAGGAAAAGATCATAGCTATGTTCCAAAATGGCACCCTATTTCCTGTCTAGTGCACTACGTTCAACCAGGGCCCTGGTCTAAAGTAGTGCACCGCATAGGGAATAGGGTGCCATATGGGACAGGCCCTATGTTTGTCATGAGTCACCTGTTCTCACAATTGGAGAAAAATCAATAGTTGTGTGCCAATAGGCCTATATTCAAGTCTCATCGCCTATCCTCATCTCCTTTTTTTTATTTTTTTTTAAATCTCCTTTCCTTCTTGAGCCCAGAAAGGAGTTTATGTTTATGTTTATATTTACTGTACCATGAACTTTCCCCGGGCCCAGATTAAGCTCCGGACTATGAAATATTTCCTAGTGTTGATGTCTTCAGTATTATTCTACAATGTAGAAAATAGTACAAATAAAGAAAAACCCTTGAATGAGTAGACGTGTGTCCAAACAACTGTATGTTGTGAGTGATTGTATGTGTTAGCCTCTTTAACATTCATCAACACACACAACAACACACACTAATCCCAGTTACCCAGAAGTTAAATTCATTTCCTGTTTTACTTCTGGGGGGGGAAATGCCGTTAACAATTGGGATTACCTTTGTGCAAAGGAAGTGAAGTCTCTTCCCTCTCAAATGTAAACTCTCGGCCAAGTCACGGACAAAAATGCATTTTTTTTAGTTTTCATAAATTTTTAAGATTTAGACAATTTTGACTTTGGAGCTGTGGTAACCATTTACCACATGGTAACCATGGTACCATGGTAACCATTTACCACATGGTAACCATGGTACCATGGTAACCATTTACCACATGGTAACCATGGTACCATGGTAACCATTTATCATCCGCACAGGGGAGCTTGAAAATCGCTGCACAGGTTTAAGAACTGCCTCCACCCAGTCCAAATTCATCCAATCAACAACGAAAACCCCAAACCAGGAATTACTGCTGCTCGTAATCACAGTGTTCTATGACAGATTCTCACCGTTTCTGTCCTCTTGAATCTGTCCACAAGAGATTACACACACACACACACACACAGTCTAGTATAACTAACCTTGTGGGGACACACAATTAAGTCAAATTTAAAATCCTATTTTCCCTAACCCCTAAACCTAAACCTAAGCCTGACCCTAAATCTAAGCCTGACCCTAAACCTAAGCCTAACCCTTAACCTAAACCTAAACTTAATTCTAACCCTAACACTAATTCTAACCGTAACACTAATCCCCTTATAAATAACATTGGACCTTGTGGAGACTAACAAAAATGTCTACATTTGGTCAAATTTGTGTTCGTTTACTATTCTTGTGGGGACTTCAAGTCTATTTAAACACGTCCAATTTACACACACGGGGCTAATATACTCTACAAAGACGGTTTCAATTGAACATTAGTATTTTGAGGAATTTCGATACATTTTTTAGGCTTAGAACTCAGCCTAAAAAATGCCCAGAGGTAGTCATTTTGAACCGTTGTAGATTCATATGATGTATTTCATAAGATTAAAATACTATGGTAGTGGTTTACTAGTGATTTAATTCAGTCAATATTAGCTGTGTGCTAATCGTTGGGGTGAATGGCACATAGCTGACAGAGCACAGAGTTCAGTCAACTATCCATGTTGACAACAAACTGATTGGACCAGCAAACTATTCCACCATTGAAGTTCTACATGTCAAACCAAGGTTGCCTGAACCCATTTTCTGATTAAAAAAAATATTGTTCTTATTTTTTTTTATAAATAAATTATAATAGATTATATTATTACATATTCTTAATATTTCTTATATACAGTATATTATTATCATAATTATCACCTGGGGCAGCAGGGTAGCCTAGTGGTTAGAGTGTTGGTAGGTTGCAAGATCGCAAGGTTGTAAGTTCAAACCCCAAAGCTGACAAGGTACAAATCTGTCGTTCTGCCCCTGAACAGGCAGTTAACCCACTGTTCACAGGCCGTCATTGGAAATAAGAATTTGTTCTTTAACTGACTTGCCTAGTTAAATAAAGGTGAGGTAAAGGTCACATTAAGGTCACATTAAGACAGTGGCTGATGATTTGGTCGTTTTGTGCCTTTCTCTATGAGGTGCTGAATCAATGCAGAACTGTGTGGGAGACAAATAAGACTCAATTAACTAGGCTATGATAATATACCGCCCATCTCTGACTGATCATAACATGGGTATATAAATCCTAACTTCTGCCTCAGTCAAAATACTTACTTAGTCATGTATTTATGTCAATGGGAGACTAAGGAAGTTAGGATCCCCCCCCAATAGGCCTAAATAACTGAGATGTTCAGCTTAATATATTCTCAATGTATATCATATTATATCCTAATGTCTATATATTCTCAATGTCTATGATATTATATCTTAATGTCTATATATTCTCAATGTCTATCATATTATATCCTAATGTCTATATATTCTCAATGTATATGATATTATATCCTAATGTCTATATATTCTCAATGTATATCATATTATATCCTAATGTCTATATATTCTCAATGTATAAGCCTATACCTTAATTAGGACCATAGAGCTCTCTGACATGTAATGTTATTAAATCTTATCTATAATTAATATTGTGGTTGATTTCTGTTTATACTATAAAATATACCTTTTTCCCTCTAACTTTTGACTGTTTGTTTTTTTTTTTTACCCAAGAGACATGCACATAAAGAATAATATAATAATTATTATAATTATAATTATAAAATACCTTTAAACATACAACACAAAACATGAAGTTGAAGTGAAAATATTTTTATTGTCGCATCAGTAGCTTGGTTTGGACATTCTAACGGAAGTTCTAACGTAGTTCTTAGAACCCCTTTCTGTTCTTAGAACAGTTATTTGAACATTGGCAGTACCTGATTGGTTCAGAAGTTAGCCGGTTGTTTGTTTTTGTCCAATGAACATTCAGTACATTGACATCATTCACAGGGTCAGACAAAAAAAAAAAAACACATTTTAATCATCTACTCACAGAATCAACAGTCAGCAATGTCTCTCTCTAGCTCTGTCACTCACTCCCCATCCTTCTCTCTCTCTCTCTCTCTCTTCCTCTATCACCTGTCCTGGTAGTCTATACCCCTTCTGGTAGTCAGCTCAGGAGCGGTTGAGAATACACTATGATGTATAGTACAGCATATTTTAGACAGTATCTCTGGAACTTATTTTATACAATTTGTTAGATTATTTTATTTTTTTAACACAAACACATCATATGAGCAAATGGCTGAACTACTTTACGAGTGTTTATTCATTAGGCTACTGTTGATCATATTCTAGGATTTGATTTGAGCTACGACAAAAAAAATAGAAACGTTTCACTTCTCACTGCTAGCTATGACGCTAAGAGCTGCTGGCCAAGACGCTCATCGCTAACGGCCGCTAGGCTAAGGTGTTAATCGCTAATGTCAGTTTGGCTAAGATGCTAACGGAGGCTAACATGCTAATTGCTAACGGCCACTAGGCTAAGATACTAACAGTGGCTAAACAGCGGCTAGCTAGGTCAAATATTGGGCAGTTACTCCTGGTCATCAGGACTTTTTCCCACATAATCTGCCTGCCGTTTGCTCCGGACGCTAGTTTTGACGCCGTGGCTGTGGCTTAGGAAATCCGGGACATCATCGTCATCTTTCCCGCGCATAAACACTCCGAGATCCATTCCGAATGAATCAGCTCCGAAGCCGTCGGCAGCGCCGCCGGTCTTGGTACTGCTGAGGAGGCTACTGCCTCCCTTGTTACTGCCGTGGCTTGTGGTTTTGGTGAATGAGGAGGAGGAGGAGGAGGAGGAAGAGGAAGAGAGGGATGGGAAGAAGTCCCCCATCCCTCCTCCGTCGCCGCCGAGCTTCATTGCCTCACAGCCTGGTCCGCTCGAAACTTCCTCGATGCGTTCCACCGGCCCGTCCTTCGTATGCACTATCGTCTTCTTTATGGTCTTGGTACAGCTCGATATATGCGTGGTCTGGTGACCGGTAGAGGTGAAATCTCCGCCTCCAAGACTCCCCAGCCCTCCGCCTAGTCCACCCATCCCCTTAAAGAAATCCCCATCTCCATCCCCCCTCGTACCTCCACCACCACCACCCCCACCACCACCCCCACCCAGCTCCGTGATCGTTTTCTTCGACCCGTCCTTCGACCCTGATCCCGTCGACCAACTCGATGATGAAGATGATGAAGATGAAGACCCTGAGGTCGAAGGCTGGAAGTGCGTACCCGGGACCTTGCTGACAGAGGCGGCAGATGAAGCGCTGGACCCCTCGGCCTCCAAGGTCAGTTTCACGGACTTCACCTCCGGGAAGAAATCCTGCTTCTGCTCCCCTGCCAGGCTGGACTTAAACTTGCTGAGAGGGGGGCGTGGGGAGAAGGGAATGGGAGAGAAGAGGAGAGGGGAGCAGATGGAGGAGAGGAGAGAGGAGAGGAGAGGAGAAGGGAGGGGGAGAGGAGAGGAGAAGGGAGGGGGAGAGGAGAGGAGAGTGGGTGGGAGAGGAGAGTGGGTGGGAGAGGAGAGGAGAGGAGAGGAGGGTGGGTGGGTGGGTGGGAGAAGAAAAAGAAAAAGGTGATTATCAAGAGGTCATCATCTTCCTCATCCTCAGCATCATCATCCTCCTCCTCACCTGTCGACCAAGACGTCTTTAAGCGGGCGGCTCTTCATGATGTGCAGCGAGCCGACGGTCTCAACAGACTGAACCCTCTGGGCTTCTAGCTGGTCCATCTGCTTGTCCAGGGCCACGTAGGATGATTGATCAACGGAGAACTCAGCGTAGCCCTTACAAGACCCCTTACAGGAGCGCAGCTTGATGTCAATGTCCACCTGGGAGAGGGGAGGGGTTAGAGGAGAGAGGGGGAGAAGGGAGGGGTTAGAGGAGAGAGGGGGAGAAGGGTGAGGTTAGAGGAGAGAGCGGGAGAAGGGAGGGGTTAGAGGAGAGAGGGGGAGGGGGATGAGAAGAGAATTTATAATTCAGATCTCTCAAACCAGAGGAATAACACCAAGGGTCCTGAACACATAGGTGGAAACTCTCTGTGGAACCAAAGTGACTGTCTCTACATCTGCAGTCTCCTCATCTTTAATGTGTATGTATATATATTTTGCACATATTTATGTTGTATCATACAACTGTTAAAGAGACCTAGGTCTCAATATGGCTTCGCTGGTCTCTGACCCTGGTCTTCACCATCACCACCAATCTTAATCACCAATCTTAATCGCTAATCTTAATCACCAATCTTAATCGCTAATCTTAATCACCAATCTTAATCACTAATCTTAAATCGCTTTTCTTAGTCACCAATCTTAATCACTAATCGTAAATGCTAATCTTAATCACTAATCTTAATCGCTAATCGTAATCGCTAACCTTAATCACTGATCTTAATCGCCAATCTTAATCGCCAATCTTAATCGCTAATCGTAATCGCTAATCGTAATCGCTAATCGTAATCGCTAATCTTAATCACTAATCTTAATCGCTAATCGTAATCGCTAATCGTAATCGCTAATCTTAATCACTAATCTTAATCTCACCTCCATCCTCTGCATCTCTATAACCTGGTCTTTGATGCTGGTCTTCAGAGTGTTGAGGATCCTCAGCTGGCGGTCTATCTTGATCTTGATGTCGACGATCCTCTGACGGAGGCGTTCAGCCAGGTCATAGAAGCTGTTGTCATTACCTGTTGGGACAGAGGAGAGGGAGAAAGGGATGGTTAACATTGATATACAGTGCCTTGCGAAAGTATTCGGCCCCCTTGAACTTTGCGACCTTTTGCCACATTTCAGGCTTCAAACATAAATATATAAAACTGTATTTTTTTGTGAAGAATCAACAACAAGTGGGACACAATCATGAAGTGGAACGACATTTATTGGATATTTCAAACTTTTTTAACAAATCAAAAACTGAAAAATTGGGCGTGCAAAATTATTCAGCCCCTTTACTTTCAGTGCAGCAAACTCTCTCCAGAAGTTCAGTGAGGATCTCTGAATGATCCAATGTTGACCTAAATGACTAATGAGTATAAATACAATCCACCTGTGTGTAATCAAGTCTCCGTATAAATGCACCTGCACTGTGATAGTCTCAGAGGTCCGTTAAAAGCGCAGAGAGCATCATGAAGAACAAGGAACACACCAGGCAGGTCCGAGATACTGTTGTGAAGAAGTTTAAAGCCGGATTTGGATACAAAAATATTTCCCAAGCTTTAAACATCGCAAAGTTCAAGGGGGCCGAATACTTTCGCAAGGCACTGTATATATATTTATATATATATATATATATATATATATATATATATATATATATAGAGAGAGAGAGAGAGAGAGAGAGAGAGAGAGAGAGAGAGAGAGAGAGAGAGACAGAGACAGAGAGAGAGACAAAGAGAGAGAGAGAGAGAGAGAGAGAGAGAGAGAGAGAGAGAGAGAGAGAGAGAGAGAGAGAGAGAGAGAGAGAGAGAGACAGAGACAGAGAGAGAGACAGAGAGAGAGAGAGAGAGAGAGAGAGAGAGAGAGAGAGGGAGAGAGAGAGAGAGAGAGAGAGAGAACTAGTGCATGTAAACATTGAGATCAGTCAAACAAAGCCGAACTTTCATCCAATCAAACAATATTATGGTACAGTATCTCACCTGCGTTGGAGGTGAGTTTCTCCTTGAGATAGTCATAGGTCTGTTTGGATGCCTGGTCGGCAGAGCGGTGTTTGGCTCTGTTCTGGTCAAGGAGCTGCCTAATCTTCTCTATCTTCTTCAGCAGGGAATGGTCTGCCTTGTCTAACAGACCCTGGATACGACACCCTGACGGGCACTTAGGACCCTGGAGAGGAGAAGGAGGAGGAGAGAGAAGAGGAGGAGGGGAGAGGAGAGGAGCAGGAGGAGAGAGAAGAGGAGGGAGGGGAGAAGAGAGGAGGAGAGAGGAGAGAGAAGAGGAGGGAGGGGAGAAGAGAGGAGCAGGAGAAGAGAGAAGGGGAGGAGGAGGATGTGAGAGGAGGAGAGAGGAGAGAGAAGAGGAGGGAGGGGAGAGGAGAGGAGCAGGAGGGGAGAGAAGGGGAGGAGGACATGAGAGGAGGAGAGAGGAGAGAGAAGAGGAGGGAGGGAGGGGAGAGGAGAGAGTTACAGGACATAGAAAATGGAATCAAATCAATGCCTAATCATAACTAATGCCTAGTCAAATCATCACCTAGTCAAATCATCCCCTAGTCAAATCATCCCCTAGTCAAATCAACACATAGTCAAATCATCACCTAGTCAAATCATCCCCTAGTCAAATCATCCCCTAGTCAAATCATCCCCTAGTCAAATCATCCCCTAGTCAAATCAACACATAGTCAAATCATCCCCTAGTTATATCATCCCCTAGTCAAATCATCCCCTAGTCATATCATCCCCTAGTCAAATCATCCCCTAGTCAAATCATCACCTAGTCAAATCATCCCCTAGTCAAATCATCCCCTAGTCAAATCATCCCCTAGTCATTTCATCCCCTAGTCAAATCATCACCTAGTCAAATCATCCCCTAGTCAAATCATCCCCTAGTCAAATCATCACCTAGTCAAATCATCCCCTAGTCATATCATCACCTGGTCAAATCATCACCTAGTCAAATCATCCCCTAGTCAAATCATCCCCTAGTCAAATCATCCCCTAGTCAAATCATCACCTAGTCAAATCATCACCTAGTCAAATCATCACCTAGTCAAATCATCCCCTAGTCAAATCATCCCCTAGTCAAATCATCACCTAGTCAAATCAACACATAGTCAAAATGGATTGTAAAATGTCTGTGTTTTCAATCAACTTGATCAAACATGAACTTTTATTAATCTAGGAGTTTGAGTAACTGATCATCTCCATGTTGACATGTTTTCCTACCCCTCACCTGAAAAGGATACAACATTTACACACTATGTCAAATAAAACCACAACAAAGATTCTAAATATGTATTTATATTATTCAGACGTTTCCGGTCTTCCTGCGAGTGAAAACGTACCCAGTCGTCATCTGAGCAGAAAGGCCAACTCCTCTCTGCGGCACATTTATCAGCCTTGTAACCATGTTCTACTGGTCGGGTTCCACGAGGGCTCAATACGGCCGCTGCGTCCTCAGCCTGAGAGAGACCAGGAGGGAGGAAAGGGGGAGATGGAGGTGGGGGATAGAGAGAGGGGGGAGGTGAAATAGAGAGAGAGAGAGGGGGTGAAATAGAGAGAGAGGGGTGGATAGATAGAGAGAGAGAGGGGGGGAGAGAGAGGGGGGGCGCAGAGAGAGAGAGAGGGGGGGTGAAATAGAGAGAGAGAGAGAGACAGCGAGAGAGAGAGACAGAGAGAGAGACAGAGAGAGAGAGAGAGAGAGAGACAGAGAGAGAGAGAGAGAGAGAGAGAGAGAGAGAGGGAGAGAGAGAGACAGAGACAGAGAGAGAGACAGAGAGAGAGGGAGAGAGAGAGAGAGACAGAGAGAGAGACAGAGAGAGAGAGAGACAGAGAGAGAGAGAGAGAGAGAGACAGAGAGAGAGAGACATTAATAGAAAATGACTCATGTAAAAGTGAAAGTCCCCCAGTCAAATACTACATGAGTAAAAGTATACAAATATTTGGTTTTAAATATACTTAATTATAAAAAGTAAGTAACTTAAGTATTAAAGATAAAAGTAAAGTATGAATAATTTCTAATGACTTATATTAAGCACAATTTGTGATTTATTTTTATTTTTACGGAAATCCAGGGGTCATACTCCAACTCTCAGACACAATTTACAAACAAAGCGTTTGTGTTTAGAGAATCTGCCAGATTAGAGGCTGCAGGGACGACCAGGGATGTTCTCTTGATAAGTGCGTGAATTAGAACATTTTTCTAATCCTGCTAATCATTCAAAATGTAACAAGTACTTTTGGGTGTCAGGAGAAATGTACGGAGTAAAAAATACATTATTTTCTTTAGAAATGTTGTGAAGTAAAAGTAAAAGTTGTAAGAAAATATAAAGTAAAGTAAAGATACCCAAAAAAAAACTACTTAAGTAGTACTTTATAGTATTTTTACTTCAGTACTTTACACCACTGCTGATAACATCCTTCTAGTCCTTCTCTTCATGCCCCAGAAACCTGCTTTCATGCTCAAAATGTCACATTGAATTGAATTGAATTTTGGATAATAAATGATCCACACATCAAGCAAGACGTCCGCTTGATCCTAGAGAATAAAGCAGTCTTTAAAACACTTGTTCTCAACATGGCAGCTAACATATTAACAAGGACTAGATACAGCATGTCACCTGGAAAAAGTGCTATATAAATCCCCAAAAATTATTATTATTATTATTATTATGAAATAAAATATTATTAAATATATTTAAATTTAAAAAATGTTTTAATAAATAATGAACATAAACATTTTAAAAAATTATATCCAATAAATTATTATTAAATAAAATATTATTAAACCTCTCACATTAAAATAATGATTTAAGAAATAATGAACATAAACATTTTAAAAAATTATATCCAATAAATTATTATTAAATAAAATATTATTAAACCTCTCACATTAAAATAATGATTTAATAAATAATGAACCAAAAAATTACAAAATATATATATATTTTTTAAAGTGCTATATAAATCCAATAAATTATTATTAAATAAAGCATTATTAAACCTCTTAAATTAAAATAATGATTTAATAAATAATGAAAACATATATTATCGTACCCAAGTGGAGGCGAGGACAGCCAGGCAGAAGCAGAGGATATTTAGTAGCTTCATCTCTCTTCTCTCTGTCCGTCTAGAATACTGTTCCCCCGAGCCTCAGGGCCCCTATATATGGCAATACCTGATGACAAACCCTCGGTTAGGTCCAAATGGCACCCTATTCCCTATATGGTGCACTACTTATATCTGGGGCCCATAGGGACACCCATAGGGCCCTGGTCTAAAGTAGTGCACTATGTAGGGAATAGGGTTCCATAGGGCTCTGGTCAAAAGTAGTGCACTATATAGGGAGCCATTTGGGATACGGCCTACATTAGTCACTGTTTGTCTAGCGAGCGGTCAATCCGAGAAACCTCCTGGGGTTTCGTAACGGATTGATTGACTCACAGGTTGCGATGCTTCTCATTCCAGGTTGCGTCCTTCACTTCTGCCCTTGACAGATCTGGGGCTGGCCGGTCGCATCAAACATCTCAGTAAGTGTGATCAGATAGGATCAGTCCCCTAGCTGTGAGGAGTAGAGGATTGATGCATACTGTCCCTGATCAGACTGGGTAGCTGTGAGGAGTAGAGGATTGATACATACTGCCCCTGATCAGACTGGGTAGCTGTGAGGAGTAGAGGATTGATACATACTGCCCCTGATCAGACTGGGTAGCTTTGAGGAGTAGAGGATTGATACATACTGCCCCTGATCAGACTGGGTAGCTGTGAGGAGTAGAGGATTGATGCATACTGCCCCTGATCAGACTGGGTAGCTTTGAAGAGTAGAGGATTGATACATACTGTCCCTGATCAGACTGGGTAGCTGTGAGGAGTAGAGGGAATAGAACGAGAGAAGAACATAGGAGGAATGTTTTTGGAATGAAAGCAGTCTTGTTGATTTTAGTGTCTGTGTGGTTGTTTTTCACTATCTCTTCTCTGACCTGGAGGTGAGCTGACTCAGCAGTTTATGTCTGTATTGATTTTCTCAAACAGGTTGTCCCTTTGTAGCCTGGATAGGTTTGTACTAATGCCAACTCCACTGCTCATTGTCAAGCCAAACATGACTTTGAGTGACAAGGAGTTGGCGTGACAACACAAACAGCCTGACACTCAGGCTGAGAGGAGATTATGTTTTAGCACAGCGTGTTTTTTAGTCATCGTAACATCCCACACAGTACATGTAAACCCACACAGGACAGCAAATAGGGACAAATTCCGATATGTGTTTTTGCACCCAGTTCCCGAAAGTTCTGTGTTCTAAGTTCTAGTGTTCTGTGTTCTAACTTCTGTGTTCCATGTTCTAAAATAGGGACAAATTACAACAAAGGTTTTCACCCCCCCCCCCCTCCTTTACGTTTATTTAACTAGGCAAGTCAGTTAAGAACAAATTCTTATTTTCAATGACGGCCTAGGAACAGTGGGTTCGGGCCAAAACGACAGATTTTTTTACCTTGTCAGCTCGGGGATTCGATCTTGCAATCCTCCGGTTAATAGTCCCAACTCTCTAACCACAAGGATACCTGCCGCCCTTCCATAAATAACACCGATGTAAATAACATGTAAATAACATATTTCTTTATTTCATTTTCTTTACCTTTTCAGGTGACATGTGAAAACATGTTTTCAATTTGTCATAATGGGGTATTGTGATGTCATAATTGTTACGACTTCTAGGAGTAGAGGGGGCGGAGTCAGGCGCAGAGAGCAGAGGGTAAAGGACAACTGTATTTATTCCGGAGAAAAGTAGGTCACGCCAAAACACCAGGCGCATACAATGACCGGCCCAAAAACAGGACACAAACAGTCCGGAGAAATACAGATAATATCACATCCACAAAACGAACAGAGAAACCAGCCTGCACCAAAGCCGACGACGGGCCTACTGGGTTTAAATAGCCCACAATCACAACCTAAACATGAAACAGGTGAAACTAATCAGACACAACTAAATGAAACAGAAAAGGGGATCGGTGGCAGCTAGTAGGCCGGCGACGACGATCGCAGAGCGCCGCCCGAACAGGAAGAGGCACCATCTTCGGATGGATTCGTAACAATAATGGGTTATTATGATGTAATAATGGGGTATTGTGATGTCATAATGGGGTATTGTGATGTCATAATGGGGTATTGTGATGTTATAGTGGGGTATTATGATGCCATAATGGGGTATTATGATGTCATAATGGGGTATTACGATGTCATAATGGGGTATTGTGATGTCATAATGGGGTATTATGATGTCATAATGGGGTATTGTGATGTTATAGTGGGGTATTACGATGTCATAATGGGGTATTGTGATGTCATAATGGGGTATTATGATGTCATAATGGGGTATTGTGATGTTATAGTGGGGTATTATGATGTAATAATGGGGTATTGTGTGTAGATGGGTGAGAAAAAAAGTATTGAATCCATTTTGAATTCAGGCTGTAAGACAACAAAATGTGGAATACGTCAAGGGGTATGAATACTTTCTGATGGCACTGTATGTTTATTTTATTTTTTTTATTTTACCTTTATTTAACCAGGTAGGCTAGTTGAGAACACCTTTATTTAACCAGGTAGGCAAGTTGAGAACAAGTTCTCATTTACAATTGCGACCTGGCCAAGATAAAGCAAAGCAGTTCGACAGATACAACAACACAGAGTTACACATGGAGTAAAACAAACATACAGTCAATAATAAAGTATAAACAAGTCTATATACAATGTGAGCAAATGAGGTGAGAAGGGAGGTAAAGGCAAAAAAGGCCTTGGTGGCAAAGTAAATACAATATAGCAAGTAAAACACTGGAATGGTAGTTTTGCAATGGAATAATGTAGAGTTAGAAATAATGGGGTGCAAAGGAGCACAATAAATAAATTAATTAAATACAGTAGGGAAAGAGGTAGTTGTTTGGGCTAAATTATAGGTGGGCTATGTACAGGTGCAGTAATCTGTGAGCTGCTCTGACAGTTGGTGCTTAAAGTTAGTGAGGGAAACTGTTTCCAGTTTCAGAGATTTTTGTAGTTCGTTCCAGTCATTGGCAGCAGAGAACTGGAAAGAGAGGAGGCCAAAGAAAGAATTGGTTTTGGGGGTGACTAGAGAGATATACCTGCTGGAGCGTGTGCTACAGGTGGGAGATGCTATGGTGACCAGCGAGCTGAGATAAGGGGGGACTTTACCTAGCAGGGTCTATGTAGTGACTGATGGACTTGAACTGATAGATTCATTGGTTCATATGTATTGATTGATTATTTACTGATGACATCACTGCAGGTGGACACGCACATTGGTGGAGAGCAAGCCGAGACGCACACGGAGGCAGAGTTAGACTCATCTGAGGCTCCCCTCCCCCCAGCTGAGGAGAAAGCTGTCGCAGGGTCGCCATCTCCTGGTCTCCACACAACCCCCATCCTCTGCTGCATAACAACCCCCATCCTCTGCTGCATAACAACCCCCATCCTCTGCTGCATAACAACCCCCATCCTCTGCTGCATAACCCCCCATCCTCTGCTGCACAACCCCCATCCTCTGCTGTATAACAACCCCCATCCTCTGCTGTATAACAACCCCCATCCTCTGCTGCATAACAACCCCCATCCTCTGCTGTATAACAACCCCCATCCTCTGCTGCACAACCCCCATCCTCTGCTGTATAACAACCCCCATCCTCTGCTGTATAA
>NC_143030.1:7062092-7154592 GCF_057628025.1 Oncorhynchus mykiss
TAACCAGGGGACCAGGGGGTTTAATGACCTGGTAGTTATAACCAGGGTTTTAATGACCTGGTAGTTATAACCAGGGGACCAGGGGTTTTAATGACCTGGTAGTTATAACCAGGGGACCAGGGGTTTTAATGACCTGGTAGTTATAACCAGGGGACCAGGGGTTTTAATGACCTGGTAGTTAAAACCAGGGGACCAGGGGTTTTAATGACCTGGTAGTTATAACCAGGGGTATTAATGACCTGGTAGTTATAACCAGGGGACCAGGGGTTGTAATGACCTGGTAGTTATAACCAGGGGACCAGGGGTTGTAATGACCTGGTACTAATAACCGGGGATTTTAATGACCTGGTAGTTATAACCAGGGGAGCAGGGGTTTTAATGACCTGGTAGTTATAACCAGGGGACCAGGCGTTTTAATGACCTGGTAGTTATAACCAGGGTTTTAATGACCTGGTAGTTCTAACCAGGGGACCAGGGGTTTTAATGACCTGGTAGTTATAACCAGGGGACCAGGGGGTTTAATGACCTGGTAGTTATAACCAGGGGTTTTAATGACCTGGTAGTTATAACCAGGGGACCAGGGGATTTAATGACCTGGTAGTTATAACCAGGGGTTTTAATGACCTGGTAGTTATAACCAGGGGTTTTAATGACCTGGTAGTTATAACCAGGGGTTTTAAGGACATGGTAGTAATAACCAGGGGTTTTAATGACCTGATAGTTATAACCAGGGGACCAGGGGGTTTAATGACCTGGTAGTTATGACCAGGGGGTTTAATGACCTGGTAGTTATAACCAGGGGACCAGGGGGTTTAATGACCTGGTAGTTATAACCAGGGGTTTAATGACCTGGTAGTTATAACCAGGGGACCATGGTTTTAATGACCTGGTAGTTATAACCAGGGGACCAGGGGTTTTAATGACCTGGTATTTATAACAAGGGTTTTAATGACCTGGTAGTTATAACCAGGGGTGTTAATGACCTGGTAGTTATAACCAGGGGACCAGGGGGTTTAATGACCTGGTAGTTATAACCAGGGTTTTAATGACCTGGTAGTTATAACCAGGGGACCAGGGGTTTTAATGACCTGGTAGTTATAACCAGGGGACCAGGGGTTTTAATGACCTGGTAGTTATAACCAGGGGACCAGGGGTTTTAATGACCTGGTAGTTAAAACCAGGGGACCAGGGGTTTTAATGACCTGGTAGTTATAACCAGGGGTATTAATGACCTGGTAGTTATAACCAGGGGACCAGGGGTTGTAATGACCTGGTAGTTATAACCAGGGGACCAGGGGTTGTAATGACCTGGTACTAATAACCGGGGATTTTAATGACCTGGTAGTTATAACCAGGGGACCAGGGGTTTTAATGACCTGGTAGTTATAACCAGGGGACCAGGCGTTTTAATGACCTGGTAGTTATAACCAGGGGACCAGGGGTTTTAATGACCTGGTAGTTATAACCAGGGGACTAGGGGTTGTAATGACCTGGTAGTTATAACCAGGGGACCAGTGGTTTTAATGACCTGGTAGTTATAACCAGGGGACTAGGGGTTGTAATGACCTGGTAGTTATAACCAGGGGTATTAATGACCTGGTAGTTATAACCAGGGGACCAGGGGTTTTAATGACCTGGTAGTTATAACCAGGGGTTTTAATGACCTGGTAGTTATAACCAGGGGACCAGGGGTTTTAATGACTTGGTAGTTATAACCAGGGGACCGGGGGTTATAATGACCTGATAGTTATAACCAGGGGACCAGGGGTTTTAATGACCTGGTAGTTATGACCAGTTGTTTTAATGACCTGGTAGTTATAACCAGGGGACCAGGGGTTTTAATGTCCTGGTAGTTATAACCAGGGGTTTTAATGACCTGGTAGTTATAACCAGGGGTTTTAATGACCTGGTAGTTATAACCAGGGGTGTTAATGACCTGGTAGTTATAACCAGGGGACCAGGGGGTTTAATGACCTGGTAGTTATAACCAGGGTTTTAATGACCTGGTAGTTATAACCAGGGGACCAGGGGGTTTAATGACCTGGTAGTTATAACCAGGGTTTTAATGACCTGGTAGTTATAACCAGGGGACCAGGGGTTTTAATGACCTGGTAGTTATAACCAGGGGACCAGGGGTTTTAATGACCTGGTAGTTATAACCAGGGGACCAGGGGTTTTAATGACCTGGTAGTTATAACCAGGGGACCAGGGGTTTTAATGACCTGGTAGCTATAACCAGGGGTATTAATGACCTGGTAGTTATAACCAGGGGACCAGGGGTTTTAATGACCTGGTAGTTATAACCAGGGGACCAGGGGTTTTAATGACCTGGTAGTAATAACCAGGGGTTTTAATGACCTGGTAGTTATAACCAGGTGACCAGGGGTTTTAATGACCTGATAGTTATAACCAGGGGACCAGGGGTTTTAATGACCTGGTAGTTATAACCAGGGGACCAGGGGTTTTAATGACCTGGTAGTTATAACCAGGGGACCAGTGGTTTTAATGACCTGGTAGTTATAACCAGGGGACCAGGGGTTTTAATTACCTGGTAGTTATAACCAGGGATTTTAATGACCTGGTAGTTATAACCAGGGGTTTCAATGACCTGGTAGTTATAAACAGGGGACCAGGGGTTTTAATGACCTGGTAGTAATAACCAGGGGACCAGGGGTTTTAATGACCTGGTAGATATAATCATGGGACCAGGGGTTTTAATGACCTGGTAGTTATAACCAGGGGACCAGGGGTTTAATGACCTGGTAGTTATAACCAGGGGACCAGGGGTTTTAATGACCTGGTAGTTATAAACAGGGGACCAGGGGTTTTAATGACCTGGTAGTTATAACCAGGGGTTTTAATGACCTGGTAGTTATGACCAGGGGTTTTAATGACCTGGTAGTTATAACCAGGGGACCAGGGGTTTAATGACCTGGTAGTTATAACCAGGGGACTAGGGGTTTTAATGACCTGGTAGTTATAACCAGGGGACCAGGCGTTTTAATGACCTGGTAGTTATAACCAAGGGACCAGGGGTTTTTATGACCTGATAGTTATAACCAGGGGACCAGGGGGTTTAATGACCTGGTAGTTATAATCAGGGGTTTTAATGACCTGGTAGTTATAACCAGGGGACCAGGGGTTTTAATGACCTGGTAGTTATAACCAGGGGTTTTAATGACATGGTAGTTATAACCAGGGGTTTTAAGGACCTGGTAGTAATAACCAGGGCTTTTAATGACCTGGCAGTTATAACCAGGGGTTTTAATGACCTGGTAGTTATAACCAGGGGTTTTAATGATCTGGTAGTTATAACCAGGGGTTTACTGACCTGGTAGTTATAACCAGGGGACCAGGGGTTTAAGGACCTGATAGTTATAACCAGGGGTTTTAATGACCTGGTAGTTATAACCAGGGGTTTTAATGAACTGGCAGTTATAACCAGGGGTTTTAATGACCTGGTAGTTATAACCAGGGGTTTAATGACCTGGTAGTTATGACCAGGGGGTTTAATGACCTGGTAGTTATAACCAGGGGACCAGGGGGTTTAATGACCTGGTAGTTATAACCAGGGGTTTAATGACCTGGTAGTTATAACCAGGGGACCAGGAGTTTTAATGACATGGTAGTAATAACCAGGGGACCAGGGGTTTTAATGACCTGGTAGATATAAGCAGGGGACCAGGGGTTTTAATGACCTGGTAGTTATAACCAGGGGACCAGGGGTTTTAATGACCTGATAGTTATAACCAGGGGTTTTAATGACCTGGTAGTTATAACCAGGGGTTTTAATGACCTGATAGTTATAACCAGGGGACCAGGGGTTTTAATGACCTGGTAGTTATAACCAGGGGTTTTAATGACCTGGTAGTTATAACCAGGGGACCATGGTTTTAATGACCTGGTAGTTATAACCAGGGGACCAGGGGTTTTAATGACCTGGTATTTATAACCAGGGTTTTAATGACCTGGTAGTTATAACCAGGGGTGTTAATGACCTGGTAGTTATAACCAGGGGACCAGGGGGTTTAATGACCTGGTAGTTATAACCAGGGTTTTAATGACCTGGTAGTTATAACCAGGGGACCAGGGGGTTTAATGACCTGGTAGTTATAACCAGGGTTTTAATGACCTGGTAGTTATAACCAGGGGACCAGGGGTTTTAATGACCTGGTAGTTATAACCAGGGGACCAGGGGTTTTAATGACCTGGTAGTTATAACCAGGGGACCAGGGGTTTTAATGACCCGGTAGTTATAACCAGGGGACCAGGAGTTTTAATGACCTGGTAGTTATAACCAGGGGTATTAATGACCTGGTAGTTATAACCAGGGGACCAGGGGTTTTAATGACCTGGTAGTTATGACCAGGGGACCAGGGGTTGTAATGACCTGGTACTAATAACCAGGGATTTTAATGACCTGGTAGTTATAACCAGGGGACCAGGGGTTTTAATGACCTGGTAGTTATAACCAGGGGACCAGGCGTTTTAATGACCTGGTAGTTATAACCAGGGGACCAGGGGCTTTAATGACCTGGTAGGTATAACCAGGGGACCAGTGGTTTTAATGACCTGGTAGTTATAACCAGGGGACTAGGGGTTGTATTGACCTGGTAGTTATAACCAGGGGTATTAATGACCTGGTAGTTATAACCAGGGGACCAGGGGTTTAAATGACCTGGTAGTTATAACCACGGGTTTTAATGACCTGGTAGTTATAACCAGGGGACCAGGGGTTTTAATGACCTGGTAGTTATAACCAGGGGACCAGGGGTTTTAATGACCTGGTAGTTATAACCAGGGGACCAGGGGTTTTAATGACCTGGTAGTTAAAACCAGGGGACCAGGGGTTTTAATGACCTGGTAGTTATAACCAGGGGTATTAATGACCTGGTAGTTATAACCAGGGGACCAGGGGTTGTAATGACCTGGTAGTTATAACCAGGGGACCAGGGGTTGTAATGACCTGGTACTAATAACCAGGGATTTTAATGACCTGGTAGTTATAACCAGGGGACCAGGGGTTTTAATGACCTGGTAGTTATAACCAGGGGACCAGGCGTTTTAATGACCTGGTAGTTATAACCAGGGGACCAGGGGTTTTAATGACCTGGTAGTTATAACCAGGGGACTAGGGGTTGTAATGACCTGGTAGTTATAACCAGGGGACCAGTGGTTTTAATGACCTGGTAGTTATAACCAGGGGACTAGGGGTTGTAATGACCTGGTAGTTATAACCAGGGGTATTAATGACCTGGTAGTTATAACCAGGGGACCAGGGGTTTTAATGACCTGGTAGTTATAACCAGGGGTTTTAATGACCTGGTAGTTATAACCAGGGGACCAGGGGTTTTAATGACCTGGTAGTTATAACCAGGGGACCGGGGGTTATAATGACCTGATAGTTATAACCAGGGGACCAGGGGTTTTAATGACCTGGTAGTTATGACCAGTTGTTTTAATGACCTGGTAGTTATAACCAGGGGACCAGGGGTTTTAATGTCCTGGTAGTTATAACCAGGGGTTTTAATGACCTGGTAGTTATAACCAGGGGTTTTAATGACCTGGTAGTTATAACCAGGGGTGTTAATGACCTGGTAGTTATAACCAGGGGACCAGGGGGTTTAATGACCCAGTAGTTATAACCAGGGTTTTAATGGCCATGGTAGTTATAACCAGGGGACCAGGGGGTTTAATGACCTGGTAGTTATAACCAGGGTTTTAATGACCTGGTAGTTATAACCAGGGGACCAGGGGTTTTAATGACCTGGTAGTTATAACCAGGGGACCAGGGGTTTTAATGACCTGGTAGTTATAACCAGGGGACCAGGGGTTTTAATGACCTGGTAGTTATAACCAGGGGACCAGGGGTTTTAATGACCTGGTAGCTATAACCAGGGGTATTAATGACCTGGTAGTTATAACCAGGGGACCAGGAGTTTTAATGACCTGGTAGTTATAACCAGGGGACCAGGGGTTTTAATGACCTGGTAGTAATAACCAGGGGTTTTAATGACCTGGTAGTTATAACCAGGTGACCAGGGGTTTTAATGACCTGATAGTTATAACCAGGGGACCAGGGGTTTTAATGACCTGGTAGTTATAACAAGGGGACCAGGGGTTTTAATGACCTGGTAGTTATAACCAGGGGACCAGTGGTTTTAATGACCTGGTAGTTATAACCAGGGCACCAGGGGTTTTAATTACCTGGTAGTTATAACCAGGGGTTTCAATGACCTGGTAGTTATAAACAGGGGACCAGGGGTTTTAATGACCTGGTAGTAATAACCAGGGGACCAGGGGTTTTAATGACCTGGTAGATATAATCATGGGACCAGGGGTTTTAATGACCTGGTAGTTATAACCAGGGGACCAGGGGTTTAATGACCTGGTAGTTATAACCAGGGGACCAGGGGTTTTAATGACCTGGTAGTTATAAACAGGGGACCAGGGGTTTTAATGACCTGGTAGTTATAACCAGGGGTTTTAATGACCTGGTAGTTATGACCAGGGGTTTTAATGACCTGGTAGTTATAACCAGGGGACCAGGGGTTTAATGACCTGGTAGTTATAACCAGGGGACTAGGGGTTTTAATGACCTGGTAGTTATAACCAGGGGACCAGGCGTTTTAATGACCTGGTAGTTATAACCAAGGGACCAGGGGTTTTTATGACCTGATAGTTATAACCAGGGGACCAGGGGTTAAATGACCTGGTAGTTATAATCAGGGGTTTTAATGACCTGGTAGTTATAACCAGGGGACCAGGGGTTTTAATGACCTGGTAGTTATAACCAGGGGACCAGGGGTTTTAATGACCTGGTAGTTATAACCAGGGGTTTTAATGACCTGGTAGTTATAACCAGGGGTTTTAAGGACCTGGTAGTAATAACCAGGGCTTTTAATGACCTGGTAGTTATAACCAGGGGTTTTAATGACCTGGTAGTTATAACCAGGGGTTTTAATGATCTGGTAGTTATAACCAGGGGTTTAATGACCTGGTAGTTATAACCAGGGGTTTAATGACCTGGTAGTTATGACCAGGGGGTTTAATGACCTGGTAGTTATGACCAGGGGGTTTAATGACCTGGTAGTTATAACCAGGGGACCAGGGGTTTAAGGACCTGATAGTTATAACCAGGGGTTTTAATGACCTGGTAGTTATAACCAGGGGTTTTAATGAACTGGCAGTTATAACCAGGGGTTTTAATGACCTGGTAGTTATAACCAGGGGTTTAATGACCTGGTAGTTATGACCAGGGGGTTTAATGACCTGGTAGTTATAACCAGGGGACCAGGGGGTTTAATGACCTGGTAGTTATAACCAGGGGTTTAATGACCTGGTAGTTATGACCAGGGGGTTTAATGACCTGGTAGTTATAACCAGGGGTATTAATGACCTGGTAGTTATAACCAGGGGACCAGGGGTTTTAATGACCTGGTAGTTTTGACCAGGGGACCAGGGTTTGTAATGACCTGGTACTAATAACCAGGGATTTTAATGACCTGGTAGTTATAACCAGGGGACCAGGGGTTTTAATGACCTGGTAGTTATAACCAGGGGACCAGGCGTTTTAATGACCTGGTAGTTATAACCAGGGGACCAGGGGTTTTAATGACCTGGTAGGTATAACCAGGGGACCAGTGGTTTTAATGACCTGGTAGTTATAACCAGGGGACTAGGGGTTGTAATGACCTGGTAGTTATAACCAGGGGTATTAATGACCTGGTAGTTATAACCAGGGGACCAGGGGTTTAAATGACCTGGTGGTTATAACCAGGGGACCAGTGGTTTTAATGACCTGGTAGTTATAACCAGGGGACTAGGGGTTGTAATGACCTGGTAGTTATAACCAGGGGTATTAATGACCTGGTAGTTATAACCAGGGGACCAGGGGTTTAAATGACCTGGTAGTTATAACCAGGGGTTTTAATGACCTGGTAGTTATAACCAGGGGACCAGGGGTTTTAATGACCTGGTAGTTATAACCAGGGGACCAGGGGTTTTAATGACCTGGTAGTTATAACCAGGGGACCAGGGGTTTTAATGACCTGGTAGTTAAAACCAGGGGACCAGGGGTTTTAATGACCTGGTAGTTATAACCAGGGGTATTAATGACCTGGTAGTTATAACCAGGGGACCAGGGGTTGTAATGACCTGGTAGTTATAACCAGGGGACCAGGGGTTGTAATGACCTGGTACTAATAACCAGGGATTTTAATGACCTGGTAGTTATAACCAGGGGACCAGGGGTTTTAATGACCTGGTAGTTATAACCAGGGGACCAGGCGTTTTAATGACCTGGTAGTTATAACCAGGGGACCAGGGGTTTTAATGACCTGGTAGTTATAACCAGGGGACTAGGGGTTGTAATGACCTGGTAGTTATAACCAGGGGACCAGTGGTTTTAATGACCTGGTAGTTATAACCAGGGGACTAGGGGTTGTAATGACCTGGTAGTTATAACCAGGGGTATTAATGACCTGGTAGTTATAACCAGGGGACCAGGGGTTTTAATGACCTGGTAGTTATAACCAGGGGTTTTAATGACCTGGTAGTTATAACCAGGGGACCAGGGGTTTTAATGACCTGGTAGTTATAACCAGGGGACCGGGGGTTATAATGACCTGATAGTTATAACCAGGGGACCAGGGGTTTTAATGACCTGGTAGTTATGACCAGTTGTTTTAATGACCTGGTAGTTATAACCAGGGGACCAGGGGTTTTAATGTCCTGGTAGTTATAACCAGGGGTTTTAATGACCTGGTAGTTATAACCAGGGGTTTTAATGACCTGGTAGTTATAACCAGGGGTGTTAATGACCTGGTAGTTATAACCAGGGGACCAGGGGGTTTAATGACCCAGTAGTTATAACCAGGGTTTTAATGGCCATGGTAGTTATAACCAGGGGACCAGGGGGTTTAATGACCTGGTAGTTATAACCAGGGTTTTAATGACCTGGTAGTTATAACCAGGGGACCAGGGGTTTTAATGACCTGGTAGTTATAACCAGGGGACCAGGGGTTTTAATGACCTGGTAGTTATAACCAGGGGACCAGGGGTTTTAATGACCTGGTAGTTATAACCAGGGGACCAGGGGTTTTAATGACCTGGTAGCTATAACCAGGGGTATTAATGACCTGGTAGTTATAACCAGGGGACCAGGGGTTTTAATGACCTGGTAGTTATAACCAGTGGACCAGGGGTTTTAATGACCTGGTAGTAATAACCAGGGGTTTTAATGACCTGGTAGTTATAACCAGGTGACCAGGGGTTTTAATGACCTGATAGTTATAACCAGGGGACCAGGGGTTTTAATGACCTGGTAGTTATAACAAGGGGACCAGGGGTTTTAATGACCTGGTAGTTATAACCAGGGGACCAGTGGTTTTAATGACCTGGTAGTTATAACCAGGGGACCAGGGGTTTTAATTACCTGGTAGTTATAACCAGGGATTTTAATGACCTGGTAGTTATAACCAGGGGTTTCAATGACCTGGTAGTTATAAACAGGGGACCAGGGGTTTTAATGACCTGGTAGTAATAACCAGGGGACCAGGGGTTTTAATGACCTGGTAGATATAATCATGGGACCAGGGGTTTTAATGACCTGGTAGTTATAACCAGGGGACCAGGGGTTTAATGACCTGGTAGTTATAACCAGGGGACCAGGGGTTTTAATGACCTGGTAGTTATAAACAGGGGACCAGGGGTTTTAATGACCTGGTAGTTATAACCAGGGGTTTTAATGACCTGGTAGTTATGACCAGGGGTTTTAATGACCTGGTAGTTATAACCAGGGGACCAGGGGTTTAATGACCTGGTAGTTATAACCAGGGGACTAGGGGTTTTAATGACCTGGTAGTTATAACCAGGGGACCAGGCGTTTTAATGACCTGGTAGTTATAACCAAGGGACCAGGGGTTTTTATGACCTGATAGTTATAACCAGGGGACCAGGGGTTAAATGACCTGGTAGTTATAATCAGGGGTTTTAATGACCTGGTAGTTATAACCAGGGGACCAGGGGTTTTAATGACCTGGTAGTTATAACCAGGGGACCAGGGGTTTTAATGACCTGGTAGTTATAACCAGGGGTTTTAATGACCTGGTAGTTATAACCAGGGGTTTTAAGGACCTGGTAGTAATAACCAGGGCTTTTAATGACCTGGTAGTTATAACCAGGGGTTTTAATGACCTGGTAGTTATAACCAGGGGTTTTAATGATCTGGTAGTTATAACCAGGGGTTTAATGACCTGGTAGTTATAACCAGGGGTTTAATGACCTGGTAGTTATGACCAGGGGGTTTAATGACCTGGTAGTTATGACCAGGGGGTTTAATGACCTGGTAGTTATAACCAGGGGACCAGGGGTTTAAGGACCTGATAGTTATAACCAGGGGTTTTAATGACCTGGTAGTTATAACCAGGGGTTTTAATGAACTGGCAGTTATAACCAGGGGTTTTAATGACCTGGTAGTTATAACCAGGGGTTTAATGACCTGGTAGTTATGACCAGGGGGTTTAATGACCTGGTAGTTATAACCAGGGGACCAGGGGGTTTAATGACCTGGTAGTTATAACCAGGGGTTTAATGACCTGGTAGTTATGACCAGGGGGTTTAATGACCTGGTAGTTATAACCAGGGGTATTAATGACCTGGTAGTTATAACCAGGGGACCAGGGGTTTTAATGACCTGGTAGTTTTGACCAGGGGACCAGGGTTTGTAATGACCTGGTACTAATAACCAGGGATTTTAATGACCTGGTAGTTATAACCAGGGGACCAGGGGTTTTAATGACCTGGTAGTTATAACCAGGGGACCAGGCGTTTTAATGACCTGGTAGTTATAACCAGGGGACCAGGGGTTTTAATGACCTGGTAGGTATAACCAGGGGACCAGTGGTTTTAATGACCTGGTAGTTATAACCAGGGGACTAGGGGTTGTAATGACCTGGTAGTTATAACCAGGGGTATTAATGACCTGGTAGTTATAACCAGGGGACCAGGGGTTTAAATGACCTGGTGGTTATAACCAGGGGTTTTAATGACCTGGTAGTTATAACCAGGGGACCAGGGGTTTTAATGACCTGGTAGTTATAACCAGGGGACCAGGGGTTATAATGACCTGATAGTTATAACCAGGGGACCAGGGGTTTTAATGACCTGGTAGTTATAACCAGTTGTTTTAATGACCTGGTAGTTATAACCAGGGGACCAGGGGTTTTAATGACCTGGTAGTTATAACCAGGGGTGTTAATGACCTGCTAGTTATAACCAGGGGACTAGGGGGTTTAATGACCTGGTAGTTATAACCAGGGGACTAGGGGTTTTAATGACCTGGTAGTTATAACCAGGGGACCAGGCGTTTTAATGACCTGGTAGTTATAACCAAGGGACCAGGGGTTTTTATGACCTGATAGTTATAACCAGGGGGCCAGGGGTTAAATGACCTGGTAGTTATAATCAGGGGTTTTAATGACCTGGTAGTTATAACCAGGGGACCAGGGGTTTTAATGACCTGGTAGTTATAACCAGGGGACCAGGGGTTTTAATGACCTGGTAGTTATAACCAGGGGTTTTAATGACCTGGTAGTTATAACCAGGGGTTTTAAGGACCTGGTAGTAATAACCAGGGCTTTTAATGACCTGGTAGTTATAACCAGGGGTTTTAATGACCTGGTAGTTATAACCAGGGGTTTTAATGATCTGGTAGTTATAACCAGGGGTTTAATGACCTGGTAGTTATAACCAGGGGTTTAATGACCTGGTAGTTATGACCAGGGGGTTTAATGACCTGGTAGTTATGACCAGGGGGTTTAATGACCTGGTAGTTATAACCAGGGGACCAGGGGTTTAAGGACCTGATAGTTATAACCAGGGGTTTTAATGACCTGGTAGTTATAACCAGGGGTTTTAATGAACTGGCAGTTATAACCAGGGGTTTTAATGACCTGGTAGTTATAACCAGGGGTTTAATGACCTGGTAGTTATGACCAGGGGGTTTAATGACCTGGTAGTTATAACCAGGGGACCAGGGGGTTTAATGACCTGGTAGTTATAACCAGGGGTTTAATGACCTGGTAGTTATGACCAGGGGGTTTAATGACCTGGTAGTTATAACCAGGGGTATTAATGACCTGGTAGTTATAACCAGGGGACCAGGGGTTTTAATGACCTGGTAGTTTTGACCAGGGGACCAGGGTTTGTAATGACCTGGTACTAATAACCAGGGATTTTAATGACCTGGTAGTTATAACCAGGGGACCAGGGGTTTTAATGACCTGGTAGTTATAACCAGGGGACCAGGCGTTTTAATGACCTGGTAGTTATAACCAGGGGACCAGGGGTTTTAATGACCTGGTAGGTATAACCAGGGGACCAGTGGTTTTAATGACCTGGTAGTTATAACCAGGGGACTAGGGGTTGTAATGACCTGGTAGATATAACCAGGGGTATTAATGACCTGGTAGTTATAACCAGGGGACCAGGGGTTTAAATGACCTGGTGGTTATAACCAGGGGTTTTAATGACCTGGTAGTTATAACCAGGGGACCAGGGGTTTTAATGACCTGGTAGTTATAACCAGGGGACCAGGGGTTATAATGACCTGATAGTTATAACCAGGGGACCAGGGGTTTTAATGACCTGGTAGTTATAACCAGTTGTTTTAATGACCTGGTAGTTATAACCAGGGGACCAGGGGTTTTAATGACCTGGTAGTTATAACCAGGGGTGTTAATGACCTGCTAGTTATAACCAGGGGACTAGGGGGTTTAATGACCTGGTAGTTATAACCAGGGTTTTAATGACCTGGTAGTTATAACCAGGGGACCAGGGGGTTTAATGACCTGGTAGTTATAACCAGGGTTTTAATGACCTGGTAGTTATAACCAGGGGACCAGGGGTTTTAATGACCTGATAGTTATAACCAGGGGACCAGGGGTTTTAATGACCTGGTAGTTATAACCAGGGGACCAGGGGTTTTAATTACCTGGTAGCTATAACCAGGGGTATTAATGACCTGGTAGTTATAACCAGGGGACCAGGGGTTTTAATGACCTGGTAGTTATAACCAGGGGAACAGGGCTTTTAATGAACAGGTAGTAATAACCAGCGGTTTTAATGACCTGGTAGTTATAACCAGGGGACCAGGGGTTTTAATGACCTGGTAGTTATAACCAGGGGACCAGGGGTTTTAATGACCTGGTAGTTATAACCAGGGGACCAGGGGTTTTAATGACCTGGTAGTTATAACCAGGGGACCAGGGGTGTTAATGTCCTGGTAGTTATAACCAGGGGTTTTAATGACCTGGTAGTTATAACCAGGGGTTTTAATGACCTGGTAGTTATAACCAGGGGTGTTAATGACCTGGTAGTTATAACCAGGGGACCAGGGGGTTTAATGACCTGGTAGTTATAACCAGGGTTTTAATGACCTGGTAGTTATAACCAGGGGAGCAGGGGGTTTAATGACCTGGTAGTTATAACCAGGGTTTTAATGACCTGGTAGTTATAACCAGGGGACCAGGGGTTTTAATGACCTGGTAGTTATAACCAGGGGACCAGGGGTTATAATGACCTGATAGTTATAACCAGGGGACCAGGGGTTTTAATGACCTGGTAGTTATAACCAGTTGTTTTAATGACCTGGTAGTTATAACCAGGGGACCAGGGGTTTTAATGACCTGGTAGTTATAACCAGGGGACCAGGGGTGTTAATGTCCTGGTAGTTATAACCAGGGGTTTTAATGACCTGGTAGTTATAACCAGGGGTTTTAATGACCTGGTAGTTATAACCAGGGGTGTTAATGACCTGCTAGTTATAACCAGGGGACTAGGGGGTTTAATGACCTGGTAGTTATAACCAGGGTTTTAATGACCTGGTATTTATAACCAGGGGACCAGGGGGTTTAATGACCTGGTAGTTATAACCAGGGTTTTAATGACCTGGTAGTTATAACCAGGGGACCAGGGGTTTTAATGACCTGATAGTTATAACCAGGGGACCAGGGGTTTTAATGACCTGGTAGTTATAACCAGGGGACCAGGGGTTTTAATGACCTGGTAGCTATAACCAGGGGTATTAATTACCTGGTAGTTATAACCAGGGGACCAGGGGTTTTAATGACCTGGTAGTTATAACCAGGGGACCAGGGCTTTTAATGACCTGGTAGTAATAACCAGCGGTTTTAATGACCTGGTAGTTATAACCAGGGGACCAGGGGTTTTAATGACCTGGTAGTTATAACCAGGGGACCAGGGGTTTTAATGACCTGGTAGTTATAACCAGGGGACCAGGGGTTTTAATGACCTGGTAGTTATAACCAGGGGACCAGTGGTTTTAATGACCTGGTAGTTATAACCAGGGGACTAGGGGTTGTAATGACCTGGTAGTTATAACCAGGGGTATTAATGACCTGGTAGTTATAACCAGGGGACCAGGGGTTTTAATGACCTGGTAGTTATAACCAGGGGACCATGGGGTTTAATGACCTGGTAGTTATAACCAGGGGTTTTAATGACCTTGTAGTTATAACCAGGGGACCAGGGGTTTTAATGACCTGGTAGTTATAACCAGGGGACCAGGGGTTTTAATGACCTGGTAGTTATAACCAGGGGTTTTAATGACCTGGTAGTTATAACCAGGGGTTTTAATTACCTGGTAGTTATAACCAGGGGTTTTAAGGACCTGGTAGTAATAACCAGGGGTTTTAATGACCTGGTAGTTATAACCAGGGGTTTTAATGACCTGGTAGTTATAACCAGGGTTATTAATGACCTGGTAGTTATAACCAGAGGACCAGGGGTTTTAATGACCTGGTAGTTATAACCAGGGGTTTTAATGACCTGTTAGTTATGACCAGGTGTTTTAATGACCTGGTAGTTATAACCAGGGGTTTTAATGACCTGGTAGTTATAACCAGGGGACCAGGGGTTTTAATGACCTGGTAGTTATAACCAGGGGTTTTAATGACCTGGTAGTTATGACCAGGGATTTTAATGACCTGGTAGTTATAACCAGGGGTTTTAATGACCTGGTAGTTATAACCAGGGGTTTTAATGACCTGGTAGTTATAACCAGGGGACCAATGGTTTAATGACCTGGTAGTTATAACCAGGGGACCAGGGGTTTTAATGACCTGGTAGTTATAACCAGCGGTTTTAATGACCTGGTAGTTATAACCAGGGGTTTTAATGATCTGGTAGTTATAACCAGGGGTTTTAATGACCTGGTAGTTATAACCAGGGGACCAGGGGTTTTAATGACCTGGTAGTTATAACCAGGGGACCAGGGGTTTTAATGACCTGGTAGTTATAACCAGGGGACCAGGGCTTTTAATGACCTGGTAGTAATAACCAGCGGTTTTAATGACCTGGTAGTTATAACCAGGGGACCAGGGGTTTTAATGACCTGGTAGTTATAACCAGGGGACCAGGGGTTTTAATGACCTGGTAGTTATAACCAGGGGACCAGGGGTTTTAATGACCTGGTAGTTATAACCAGGGGACCAGTGGTTTTAATGACCTGGTAGTTATAACCAGGGGACTAGGGGTTGTAATGACCTGGTAGTTATAACCAGGGGTATTAATGACCTGGTAGTTATAACCAGGGGACCAGGGGTTTTAATGACCTTGTAGTTATAACCAGGGGACCAGGGGTTTTAATGACCTGGTAGTTATAACCAGGGGACCAGGGGTTTTAATGACCTGGTAGTTATAACCAGGGGTTTTAATGACCTGGTAGTTATAACCAGGGGTTTTAATTACCTGGTAGTTATAACCAGGGGTTTTAATGACCTGGTAGTTATAACCAGGGGACCAGGGGTTTTAATGACCTGATAGTTATAACCAGGGGACCAGGGGTTTTAATGACCTGGTAGTTATAACCAGGGGACCAGGGGTTTTAATGACCTGGTAGCTATAACCAGGGGTATTAATTACCTGGTAGTTATAACCAGGGGACCAGGGGTTTTAATGACCTGGTAGTTATAACCAGGGGACCAGGGCTTTTAATGACCTGGTAGTAATAACCAGCGGTTTTAATGACCTGGTAGTTATAACCAGGGGACCAGGGGTTTTAATGACCTGGTAGTTATAACCAGGGGACCAGGGGTTTTAATGACCTGGTAGTTATAACCAGGGGACCAGGGGTTTTAATGACCTGGTAGTTATAACCAGGGGACCAGTGGTTTTAATGACCTGGTAGTTATAACCAGGGGACTAGGGGTTGTAATGACCTGGTAGTTATAACCAGGGGTATTAATGACCTGGTAGTTATAACCAGGGGACCAGGGGTTTTAATGACCTGGTAGTTATAACCAGGGGACCTTGGGGTTTAATGACCTGGTAGTTATAACCAGGGGTTTTAATGACCTTGTAGTTATAACCAGGGGACCAGGGGTTTTAATGACCTGGTAGTTATAACCAGGGGACCAGGGGTTTTAATGACCTGGTAGTTATAACCAGGGGTTTTAATGACCTGGTAGTTATAACCAGGGGTTTTAATTACCTGGTAGTTATAACCAGGGGTTTTAAGGACCTGGTAGTAATAACCAGGGGTTTTAATGACCTGGTAGTTATAACCAGGGGTTTTAATGACCTGGTAGTTATAACCAGGGTTATTAATGACCTGGTAGTTATAACCAGAGGACCAGGGGTTTTAATGACCTGGTAGTTATAACCAGGGGTTTTAATGACCTGTTAGTTATGACCAGGTGTTTTAATGACCTGGTAGTTATAACCAGGGGTTTTAATGACCTGGTAGTTATAACCAGGGGACCAGGGGTTTTAATGACCTGGTAGTTATAACCAGGGGTTTTAATGACCTGGTAGTTATGACCAGGGGTTTTAATGACCTGGTAGTTATAACCAGGGGTTTTAATGACCTGGTAGTTATAACCAGGGGTTTTAATGACCTGGTAGTTATAACCAGGGGACCAATGGTTTAATGACCTGGTAGTTATAACCAGGGGACCAGGGGTTTTAATGACCTGGTAGTTATAACCAGCGGTTTTAATGACCTGGTAGTTATAACCAGGGGTTTTAATGATCTGGTAGTTATAACCAGGGGTTTTAATGACCTGGTAGTTATAACCAGGGGACCAGGGGTTTTAATGACCTGGTAGTTATAACCAGGGGACCAGGGGTTTTAATGACCTGGTAGTTATAACCAGGGGACCAGGGCTTTTAATGACCTGGTAGTAATAACCAGCGGTTTTAATGACCTGGTAGTTATAACCAGGGGACCAGGGGTTTTAATGACCTGGTAGTTATAACCAGGGGACCAGGGGTTTTAATGACCTGGTAGTTATAACCAGGGGACCAGGGGTTTTAATGACCTGGTAGTTATAACCAGGGGACCAGTGGTTTTAATGACCTGGTAGTTATAACCAGGGGACTAGGGGTTGTAATGACCTGGTAGTTATAACCAGGGGTATTAATGACCTGGTAGTTATAACCAGGGGACCAGGGGTTTTAATGACCTGGTAGTTATAACCAGGGGACCATGGGGTTTAATGACCTGGTAGTTATAACCAGGGGTTTTAATGACCTTGTAGTTATAACCAGGGGACCAGGGGTTTTAATGACCTGGTAGTTATAACCAGGGGACCAGGGGTTTTAATGACCTGGTAGTTATAACCAGGGGTTTTAATGACCTGGTAGTTATAACCAGGGGTTTTAATTACCTGGTAGTTATAACCAGGGGTTTTAATGACCTGGTAGTTATAACCAGGGGACCAGGGGTTTTAATGACCTGGTAGTTATAACCAGGGGACCAGTGGTTTTAATGACCTGGTAGTTATAACCAGGGGACTAGGGGTTGTAATGACCTGGTAGTTATAACCAGGGGTATTAATGACCTGGTAGTTATAACCAGGGGACCAGGGGTTTTAATGACCTGGTAGTTATAACCAGGGGACCATGGGGTTTAATGACCTGGTAGTTATAACCAGGGGTTTTAATGACCTTGTAGTTATTACCAGGGGACCAGGGGTTTTAATGACCTGGTAGTTATAACCAGGGGACCAGGGGTTTTAATGACCTGGTAGTTATAACCAGGGGTTTTAATGACCTGGTAGTTATAACCAGGGTTATTAATGACCTGGTAGTTATAACCAGAGGACCAGGGGTTTTAATGACCTGGTAGTTATAACCAGGGGTTTTAATGACCTGTTAGTTATGACCAGGTGTTTTAATGACCTGGTAGTTATAACCAGGGGTTTTAATGACCTGGTAGTTATAACCAGGGGACCAGGGGTTTTAATGACCTGGTAGTTATAACCAGGGGTTTTAATGACCTGGTAGTTATGACCAGGGGTTTTAATGACCTGGTAGTTATAACCAGGGGTTTTAATGACCTGGTAGTTATAACCAGGGGTTTTAATGACCTGGTAGTTATAACCAGGGGACCAATGGTTTAATGACCTGGTAGTTATAACCAGGGGACCAGGGGTTTTAATGACCTGGTAGTTATAACCAGCGGTTTTAATGACCTGGTAGTTATAACCAGGGGTTTTAATGATCTGGTAGTTATAACCAGGGGTTTTAATGACCTGGTAGTTATAACCAGGGGACCAGGGGTTTTAATGACCTGGTAGTTATAACCAGGGGTTTTAATGACCTGGTAGTTATAACCAGGGGTTTTAATGACCTGGTAGTTATAACCAGGGGTGTTAATGACCTGGTAGTTATAACCAGGGGACCAGGGGTTTTAATGACCTGGTAGTTATAACCAGGGTTTTAATGACCTGATAGTTATAACCAGGGGTTTTAATGACCTGGTAGCTATAACCAGGGGTTTTAATGACCTGGTAGTTATAACCAGGGGACCAGGGGTTTTAATGACCTGGTAGTTATAACCAGGGGACCAGGGGTTTTAATGACCTGGTAGTTATAACCAGGGGTTTTAATGACCTGGTAGTTATAACCAGGGGTTTTAAGGACCTGGTAGTAATAACCAGGGCTTTTAATGACCTGGTAGTTATAACCAGGGGTTTTAATGACCTGGTAGTTATAACCAGGGGTTTTAATGATCTGGTAGTTATAACCAGGGGTTTAATGACCTGGTAGTTATAACCAGGGGACCAGGGGTTTAAGGACCTGATATTTATAACCAGGGGTTTTAATGACCTGGTAGTTATAACCAGGGGTTTTAATGAACTGGCAGTTATAACCAGGGGTTTTAATGACCTGGTAGTTATAACCAGGGGTTTAATGACCTGGTAGTTATGACCAGGGGGTTTAATGACCTGGTAGTTATAACCAGGGGACCAGGGGGTTTAATGACCTGGTAGTTATAACCAGGGGTTTAATGACCTGGTAGTTATAACCAGGGGACCAGGAGTTTTAATGACCTGGTAGTAATAACCAGGGGACCAGGGGTTTTAATGACCTGGTAGATATAACCAGGGGTTTTAATGACCTGGTAGTTATAACCAGGGGTTTTAATGACCTGGTAGTTATAACCAGGGGACCATGGTTTTAATGACCTGGTAGTTATAACCAGGGGACCAGGGGTTTTAATGACCTGGTATTTATAACCAGGGTTTTAATGACCTGGTTGTTATAACCAGGGGTGTTAATGACCTGGTAGTTATAACCAGGGGACCAGGGGGTTTAATGACCTGGTAGTTATAACTAGGGTTTTAATGACCTGGTAGTTATAACCAGGGGACCAGGGGGTTTAATGACCTCGTAGTTATAACCAGGGGACCAGGGGTTTTAATGACCTGGTAGTTATAACCAGGGGACCAGGGGTTTTAATGACCTGGTAGTTATAACCAGGGGACCAGGGGTTTTAATGACCTGGTAGTTATAACCAGGGGTATTAATGACCTGGTTGTTATAACCAGGGGACCAGGGGTTTTAATGACCTGGTAGTTATGACCAGGGGACCAGGGGTTGTAATGACCTGGTACTAATAACCAGGGATTTTAATGACCTGGTAGTTATAACCAGGGGACCAGGGGTTTTAATGACCTGGTAGTTATAACCAGGGGACCAGGCGTTTTAATGACCTGGTAGTTATAACCAGGGGACCAGGGGTTTTAATGACCTGGTAGGTATAACCAGGGGACCAGTGGTTTTAATGACCTGGTAGTTATAACCAGGGGTTTTAATGACCTGGTAGTTATAACCAGGGGACCATGGTTTTAATGACCTGGTAGTTATAACCAGGGGACCAGGGGTTTTAATGACCTGGTAGTTATAACCAGGGGTTTTAATGACCTGGTAGTTATAACCAGGGGTTTTAATTACCTGGTAGTTATAACCAGGGGTTTTAAGGACCTGGTAGTAATAACCAGGGGTTTTAATGACCTGGTAGTTATAACCAGGGGTTTTAATGACCTGGTAGTTATAACCAGGGTTATTAATGACCTGGTAGTTATAACCAGAGGACCAGGGGTTTTAATGACCTGGTAGTTATACCCAGGGGTTTTAATGACCTGTTAGTTATGACCAGGTGTTTTAATGACCTGGTAGTTATAACCAGGGGTTTTAATGACCTGGTAGTTATAACCAGGGGACCAGGGGTTTTAATGACCTGGTAGTTATAACCAGGGGTTTTAATGACCTGGTAGTTATGACCAGGGGTTTTAATGACCTGGTAGTTATAACCAGGGGTTTTAATGACCTGGTAGTTATAACCAGGGGTTTTAATGACCTGGTAGTTATAACCAGGGGACCAATGGTTTAATGACCTGGTAGTTATAACCAGGGGACCAGGGGTTTTAATGACCTGGTAGTTATAACCAGCGGTTTTAATGACCTGGTAGTTATAACCAGGGGTTTTAATGATCTGGTAGTTATAACCAGGGGTTTTAATGACCTGGTAGTTATAACCAGGGGACCAGGGGTTTTAATGACCTGGTAGTTATAACCAGGGGTTTTAATGACCTGGTAGTTATAACCAGGGGTTTTAATGACCTGGTAGTTATAACCAGGGGTGTTAATGACCTGGTAGTTATAACCAGGGGACCAGGGGTTTTAATGACCTGGTAGTTATAACCAGGGTTTTAATGACCTGATAGTTATAACCAGGGGTTTTAATGACCTGGTAGCTTTAACCAGGGGTTTTAATGACCTGGTAGTTATAACCAGTGGACCAGGGGTTTTAATGACCTGGTAGTTATAACCAGGGGACGCGGGGTTTTAATGACCTGGTAGTTATAACCAGGGGTTTTAATGACCTGGTAGTTATAACCAGGGGTTTTAAGGACCTGGTAGTAATAACCAGGGCTTTTAATGACCTGGTAGTTATAACCAGGGGTTTTAATGACCTGGTAGTTATAACCAGGGGTTTTAATGATCTGGTAGTTATAACCAGGGGTTTAATGACCTGGTAGTTATAACCAGGGGACCAGGGGTTTAAGGACCTGATATTTATAACCAGGGGTTTTAATGACCTGGTAGTTATAACCAGGGGTTTTAATGAACTGGCAGTTATAACCAGGGGTTTTAATGACCTGGTAGTTATAACCAGGGGTTTAATGACCTGGTAGTTATGACCAGGGGGTTTAATGACCTGGTAGTTATAACCAGGGGACCAGGGGGTTTAATGACCTGGTAGTTATAACCAGGGGTTTAATGACCTGGTAGTTATAACCAGGGGACCAGGAGTTTTAATGACCTGGTAGTAATAACCAGGGGACCAGGGGTTTTAATGACCTGGTAGATATAACCAGGGGACCAGGGGTTTTAATGACCTGGTAGTTATAACCAGGGGACCAGGGGTTTTAATGACCTGATAGTTATAACCAGGGGTTTTAATGACCTGGTAGTTATAACCAGGGGACCATGGTTTTAATGACCTGGTAGTTATAACCAGGGGACCAGGGGTTTTAATGACCTGGTATTTATAACCAGGGTTTTAATGACCTGGTTGTTATAACCAGGGGTGTTAATGACCTGGTAGTTATAACCAGGGGACCAGGGGTTTTAATGACCTGGTAGTTATAACCAGGGGACCAGGGGTTTTAATGTCCTGGTAGTTATAACCAGGGGTTTTAATGACCTGGTAGTTATAACCAGGGGTTTTAATTACCTGGTAGTTATAACCAGGGGTTTTAAGGACCTGGTAGTAATAACCAGGGGTTTTAATGACCTGGTAGTTATAACCAGGGGTTTTAATGACCTGGTAGTTATAACCAGGGTTATTAATGACCTGGTAGTTATAACCAGAGGACCAGGGGTTTTAATGACCTGGTAGTTATAACCAGGGGTTTTAATGACCTGTTAGTTATGACCAGGTGTTTTAATGACCTGGTAGTTATAACCAGGGGTTTTAATGACCTGGTAGTTATAACCAGGGGACCAGGGGTTTTAATGACCTGGTAGTTATAACCAGGGGTTTTAATGACCTGGTAGTTATGACCAGGGGTTTTAATGACCTGGTAGTTATAACCAGGGGTTTTAATGACCTGGTAGTTATAACCAGGGGTTTTAATGACCTGGTAGTTATAACCAGGGGACCAATGGTTTAATGACCTGGTAGTTATAACCAGGGGACCAGGGGTTTTAATGACCTGGTAGTTATAACCAGCGGTTTTAATGACCTGGTAGTTATAACCAGGGGTTTGAATGATCTGGTAGTTATAACCAGGGGTTTTAATGACCTGGTAGTTATAACCAGGGGACCAGGGGTTTTAATGACCTGGTAGTTATAACCAGGGGACCAGGGGTTTTAATGACCTGGTAGTTATAACCAGGGGACCAGGGCTTTTAATGACCTGGTAGTAATAACCAGCGGTTTTAATGACCTGGTAGTTATAACCAGGGGACCAGGGGTTTTAATGACCTGGTAGTTATAACCAGGGGACCAGGGGTTTTAATGACCTGGTAGTTATAACCAGGGGACCAGGGGTTTTAATGACCTGGTAGTTATAACCAGGGGACCAGTGGTTTTAATGACCTGGTAGTTATAACCAGGGGACTAGGGGTTGTAATGACCTGGTAGTTATAACCAGGGGTATTAATGACCTGGTAGTTATAACCAGGGGACCAGGGGTTTTAATGACCTGGTAGTTATAACCAGGGGACCATGGGGTTTAATGACCTGGTAGTTATAACCAGGGGTTTTAATGACCTTGTAGTTATAACCAGGGGACCAGGGGTTTTAATGACCTGGTAGTTATAACCAGGGGACCAGGGGTTTTAATGACCTGGTAGTTATAACCAGGGGTTTTAATGACCTGGTAGTTATAACCAGGGGTTTTAATTACCTGGTAGTTATAACCAGGGGTTTTAATGACCTGGTAGTTATAACCAGGGGACCAGGGGTTTTAATGACCTGGTAGTTATAACCAGGGGACCAGTGGTTTTAATGACCTGGTAGTTATAACCAGGGGACTAGGGGTTGTAATGACCTGGTAGTTATAACCAGGGGTATTAATGACCTGGTAGTTATAACCAGGGGACCAGGGGTTTTAATGACCTGGTAGTTATAACCAGGGGACCATGGGGTTTAATGACCTGGTAGTTATAACCAGGGGTTTTAATGACCTTGTAGTTATTACCAGGGGACCAGGGGTTTTAATGACCTGGTAGTTATAACCAGGGGACCAGGGGTTTTAATGACCTGGTAGTTATAACCAGGGGTTTTAATGACCTGGTAGTTATAACCAGGGTTATTAATGACCTGGTAGTTATAACCAGAGGACCAGGGGTTTTAATGACCTGGTAGTTATAACCAGGGGTTTTAATGACCTGTTAGTTATGACCAGGTGTTTTAATGACCTGGTAGTTATAACCAGGGGTTTTAATGACCTGGTAGTTATAACCAGGGGACCAGGGGTTTTAATGACCTGGTAGTTATAACCAGGGGTTTTAATGACCTGGTAGTTATGACCAGGGGTTTTAATGACCTGGTAGTTATAACCAGGGGTTTTAATGACCTGGTAGTTATAACCAGGGGTTTTAATGACCTGGTAGTTATAACCAGGGGACCAATGGTTTAATGACCTGGTAGTTATAACCAGGGGACCAGGGGTTTTAATGACCTGGTAGTTATAACCAGCGGTTTTAATGACCTGGTAGTTATAACCAGGGGTTTTAATGATCTGGTAGTTATAACCAGGGGTTTTAATGACCTGGTAGTTATAACCAGGGGACCAGGGGTTTTAATGACCTGGTAGTTATAACCAGGGGTTTTAATGACCTGGTAGTTATAACCAGGGGTTTTAATGACCTGGTAGTTATAACCAGGGGTGTTAATGACCTGGTAGTTATAACCAGGGGACCAGGGGTTTTAATGACCTGGTAGTTATAACCAGGGTTTTAATGACCTGATAGTTATAACCAGGGGTTTTAATGACCTGGTAGCTATAACCAGGGGTTTTAATGACCTGGTAGTTATAACCAGGGGACCAGGGGTTTTAATGACCTGGTAGTTATAACCAGGGGACCAGGGGTTTTAATGACCTGGTAGTTATAACCAGGGGTTTTAATGACCTGGTAGTTATAACCAGGGGTTTTAAGGACCTGGTAGTAATAACCAGGGCTTTTAATGACCTGGTAGTTATAACCAGGGGTTTTAATGACCTGGTAGTTATAACCAGGGGTTTTAATGATCTGGTAGTTATAACCAGGGGTTTAATGACCTGGTAGTTATAACCAGGGGACCAGGGGTTTAAGGACCTGATATTTATAACCAGGGGTTTTAATGACCTGGTAGTTATAACCAGGGGTTTTAATGAACTGGCAGTTATAACCAGGGGTTTTAATGACCTGGTAGTTATAACCAGGGGTTTAATGACCTGGTAGTTATGACCAGGGGGTTTAATGACCTGGTAGTTATAACCAGGGGACCAGGGGGTTTAATGACCTGGTAGTTATAACCAGGGGTTTAATGACCTGGTAGTTATAACCAGGGGACCAGGAGTTTTAATGACCTGGTAGTAATAACCAGGGGACCAGGGGTTTTAATGACCTGGTAGATATAACCAGGGGTTTTAATGACCTGGTAGTTATAACCAGGGGTTTTAATGACCTGGTAGTTATAACCAGGGGACCATGGTTTTAATGACCTGGTAGTTATAACCAGGGGACCAGGGGTTTTAATGACCTGGTATTTATAACCAGGGTTTTAATGACCTGGTTGTTATAACCAGGGGTGTTAATGACCTGGTAGTTATAACCAGGGGACCAGGGGGTTTAATGACCTGGTAGTTATAACTAGGGTTTTAATGACCTGGTAGTTATAACCAGGGGACCAGGGGGTTTAATGACCTCGTAGTTATAACCAGGGGACCAGGGGTTTTAATGACCTGGTAGTTATAACCAGGGGACCAGGGGTTTTAATGACCTGGTAGTTATAACCAGGGGACCAGGGGTTTTAATGACCTGGTAGTTATAACCAGGGGTATTAATGACCTGGTTGTTATAACCAGGGGACCAGGGGTTTTAATGACCTGGTAGTTATGACCAGGGGACCAGGGGTTGTAATGACCTGGTACTAATAACCAGGGATTTTAATGACCTGGTAGTTATAACCAGGGGACCAGGGGTTTTAATGACCTGGTAGTTATAACCAGGGGACCAGGCGTTTTAATGACCTGGTAGTTATAACCAGGGGACCAGGGGTTTTAATGACCTGGTAGGTATAACCAGGGGACCAGTGGTTTTAATGACCTGGTAGTTATAACCAGGGGTTTTAATGACCTGGTAGTTATAACCAGGGGACCATGGTTTTAATGACCTGGTAGTTATAACCAGGGGACCAGGGGTTTTAATGACCTGGTAGTTATAACCAGGGGTTTTAATGACCTGGTAGTTATAACCAGGGGTTTTAATTACCTGGTAGTTATAACCAGGGGTTTTAAGGACCTGGTAGTAATAACCAGGGGTTTTAATGACCTGGTAGTTATAACCAGGGGTTTTAATGACCTGGTAGTTATAACCAGGGTTATTAATGACCTGGTAGTTATAACCAGAGGACCAGGGGTTTTAATGACCTGGTAGTTATACCCAGGGGTTTTAATGACCTGTTAGTTATGACCAGGTGTTTTAATGACCTGGTAGTTATAACCAGGGGTTTTAATGACCTGGTAGTTATAACCAGGGGACCAGGGGTTTTAATGACCTGGTAGTTATAACCAGGGGTTTTAATGACCTGGTAGTTATGACCAGGGGTTTTAATGACCTGGTAGTTATAACCAGGGGTTTTAATGACCTGGTAGTTATAACCAGGGGTTTTAATGACCTGGTAGTTATAACCAGGGGACCAATGGTTTAATGACCTGGTAGTTATAACCAGGGGACCAGGGGTTTTAATGACCTGGTAGTTATAACCAGCGGTTTTAATGACCTGGTAGTTATAACCAGGGGTTTTAATGATCTGGTAGTTATAACCAGGGGTTTTAATGACCTGGTAGTTATAACCAGGGGACCAGGGGTTTTAATGACCTGGTAGTTATAACCAGGGGTTTTAATGACCTGGTAGTTATAACCAGGGGTTTTAATGACCTGGTAGTTATAACCAGGGGTGTTAATGACCTGGTAGTTATAACCAGGGGACCAGGGGTTTTAATGACCTGATAGTTATAACCAGGGGTTTTAATGACCTGGTAGCTTTAACCAGGGGTTTTAATGACCTGGTAGTTATAACCAGTGGACCAGGGGTTTTAATGACCTGGTAGTTATAACCAGGGGTGTTAATGACCTGGTAGTTATAACCAGGGGACCAGGGGTTTTAATGACCTGATAGTTATAACCAGGGGTTTTAATGACCTGGTAGCTTTAACCAGGGGTTTTAATGACCTGGTAGTTATAACCAGTGGACCAGGGGTTTTAATGACCTGGTAGTTATAACCAGGGGACGCGGGGTTTTAATGACCTGGTAGTTATAACCAGGGGTTTTAATGACCTGGTAGTTATAACCAGGGGTTTTAAGGACCTGGTAGTAATAACCAGGGCTTTTAATGACCTGGTAGTTATAACCAGGGGTTTTAATGACCTGGTAGTTATAACCAGGGGTTTTAATGATCTGGTAGTTATAACCAGGGGTTTAATGACCTGGTAGTTATAACCAGGGGACCAGGGGTTTAAGGACCTGATATTTATAACCAGGGGTTTTAATGACCTGGTAGTTATAACCAGGGGTTTTAATGAACTGGCAGTTATAACCAGGGGTTTTAATGACCTGGTAGTTATAACCAGGGGTTTAATGACCTGGTAGTTATGACCAGGGGGTTTAATGACCTGGTAGTTATAACCAGGGGACCAGGGGGTTTAATGACCTGGTAGTTATAACCAGGGGTTTAATGACCTGGTAGTTATAACCAGGGGACCAGGAGTTTTAATGACCTGGTAGTAATAACCAGGGGACCAGGGGTTTTAATGACCTGGTAGATATAACCAGGGGACCAGGGGTTTTAATGACCTGGTAGTTATAACCAGGGGACCAGGGGTTTTAATGACCTGATAGTTATAACCAGGGGTTTTAATGACCTGGTAGTTATAACCAGGGGACCATGGTTTTAATGACCTGGTAGTTATAACCAGGGGACCAGGGGTTTTAATGACCTGGTATTTATAACCAGGGTTTTAATGACCTGGTTGTTATAACCAGGGGTGTTAATGACCTGGTAGTTATAACCAGGGGACCAGGGGGTTTAATGACCTGGTAGTTATAACCAGGGTTTTAATGACCTGGTAGTTATAACCAGGGGACCAGGGGGTTTAATGACCTCGTAGTTATAACCAGGGTTCCAGGGGTTTTAATGACCTGGTAGTTATAACCAGGGGACCAGGTGTTTTAATGACCTGGTAGTTATAACCAGGGGACCAGGGGTTTTAATGACCTGGTAGTTATAACCAGGGGTATTAATGACCTGGTAGTTATAACCAGGGGACCAGGGGTTTTAATGACCTGGTAGTTATGACCAGGGGACCAGGGGTTGTAATGACCTGGTACTAATAACCAGGGATTTTAATGACCTGGTAGTTATAACCAGGGGACCAGGGGTTTTAATGACCTGGTATTTATAACCAGGGGACCAGGGGTTTTAATGACCTGGTAGTTATAACCAGGGGACCAGGGGTTTTAATGACCTGGTAGGTATAACCAGGGGACCAGTGGTTTTAATGACCTGGTAGTTATAACCAGGGGACTAGGGGTTGTAATGACCTGGTAGTTATAACCAGGGGTATTAATGACCTGGTAGTTAAAACCAGGGGACCAGGGGTTTAAATGACCTGGTAGTTATAACCAGGGGTTTTAATGACCTGGTAGTTATAACCAGGGGACCAGGGGTTTTAATGACCTGGTAGTTATAACCAGGGGACCAGGGGTTTTAATGACCTGATAGTTATAACCAGGGGTTTTAATGACCTGGTAGTTATAACCAGGGGTTTTAATGACCTGGTAGTTATAACCAGGGGACCATGGTTTTAATGACCTGGTAGTTATAACCAGGGGACCAGGGGTTTTAATGACCTGGTTTCATAACCAGGGTTTTAATGACCTGGTTGTTATAACCAGGGGTGTTAATGACCTGGTAGTTATAACCAGGGGACCAGGGGGTTTAATGACCTGGTAGTTATAACCAGGGGTTTAATGACCTGGTAGTTATAACCAGGGGACCAGGGGGTTTAATGACCTCGTAGTTATAACCAGGGGACCAGGGGTTTTAATGACCTGGTAGTTATAACCAGGGGACCAGGGGTTTTAATGACCTGGTAGTTATAACCAGGGGACCAGGGGTTTTAATGACCTGGTAGTTATAACCAGGGGACCAGGGGTTTTAATGACCTGGTAGTTATAACCAGGGGTATTAATGACCTGGTAGTTATAACCAGGGGACCAGGGGTTTTAATGACCTGGTAGTTATGACCAGGGGACCAGGGGTTGTAATGACCTGGTACTAATAACCAGGGATTTTAATGACCTGGTAGTTATAACCAGGGGACCAGGGGTTTTAATGACCTGGTAGTTATAACCAGGGGACCAGGCGTTTTAATGACCTGGTAGTTATAACCAGGGGACCAGAGGTTTTAATGACCTGGTAGTTATAACCAGGGGACCAGTGGTTTTAATGACCTGGTAGTTATAACCAGGGGACTAGGGGTTGTAATGACCTGGTAGTTATAACCAGGGGTATTAATGACCTGGTAGTTATAACCAGGGGACCAGGGGTTTAAATGACCTGGTAGTTATAACCAGGGGTTTTAATGACCTGGTAGTTATAACCAGGGGACCAGGGGTTTTAATGACCTAGTAGTTATAACCAGGGGACCAGGGGTTATAATGACCTGATAGTTATAACCAGGGGACCAGGGGTTTTAATGACCTGGTAGTTATAACCAGTTGTTTTAATGACCTGGTAGTTATAACCAGGGGACCAGGGGTTTTAATGACCTGGTAGTTATAACCAGGGGACCAGGGGTGTTAATGTCCTGGTAGTTATAACCAGGGGTTTTAATGACCTGGTAGTTATAACCAGGGGTTTTAATGACCTGGTAGTTATAACCAGGGGTGTTAATGACCTGGTAGTTATAACCAGGGGACCAGGGGGTTTAATGACCTGGTAGTTATAACCAGGGTTTTAATGACCTGGTAGTTATAACCAGGGGACCAGGGGGTTTAATGACCTGGTAGTTATAACCAGGGTTTTAATGACCTGGTAGTTATAACCAGGGGACCAGGGGTTTTAATGACCTGATAGTTATAACCAGGGGACCAGGGGTTTTAATGACCTGGTAGTTATAACCAGGGGACCAGGGGTTTTAATGACCTGGTAGTTATAAACAGGGGTTTTAATGATCTGGTAGTTATAACCAGGGGTTTTAATGACCTGGTAGTTATAACCAGGGGACCAGGGGTTTTAATGACCTGGTAGTTATAACCAGGGTTTTTAATGACCTGGTAGTTATAACCAGGGGTTTTAATGACCTGGTAGTTATAACCAGGGGTGTTAATGACCTGGTAGTTATAAGCAGGGGACCAGGGGGTTTAATGACCTGGTAGTTATAACCAGGGTTTTAATGACCTGATAGTTATAACCAGGGGTTTTAATGACCTGGTAGTTATAACCAGGGGACCAGGGGTTTAATGACCTGGTAGTTATAACCAGGGGACCAGGGGTTTTAATGACCTGGTAGTTATAAACAGGGGACCAGGGGTTTTAATGACCTGGTAGTTATAACCAGGGGTTTAAATGACCTGGTAGTTATGACCAGGGGTTTTAATGACCTGGTAGTTATAACTAGGGGACCAGTGGTTTAATGACCTGGTAGTTATAACCAGGGGACCAGGGGTTTTAATGACCTGGTAGTTATAAACAGGGGACCAGGGGTTTTAATGACCTGGTAGTTATAACCAGGGGTTTTAATGACCTGGTAGTTATGACCAGTGGTTTTAATGACCTGGTAGTTATAACCAGGGGACCAGGGGTTTAATGACCTGGTAGTTATAACCAGGGGACAAGGGGTTTTAATGACCTGGTAGTAATAACCAGGGGACCAGGGGTTTTAATGACCTGGTAGTTATAACCAGGGGACCAGGGGGTTTAATGACCTGGTAGTTATAACCAGGGGACCAGGCGTTTTAATGACCTGGTAGTTATAACCAAGGGACCAGGGGTTTTAATGACCTGATAGTTATAACCAGGGGACCAGGGGGTTTAATGACCTGGTAGTTATAACCAGGGGTTTTAATGACCTGGTAGTTATAACCATGGGACCAGGGGTTTTAATGACCTGGTAGTTATAACCAGGGGACCAGGGGTTTTAATGACCTGGTAGTTATAACCAGGGGTTTTAATGACCTGGTAGTCATAACCAGGGGTTTTAAGGACCTGGTAGTAATAACCAGGGCTTTTAATGACCTGGTAATTATAACCAGGGGTTTTAATGAACTGGTAGTTATAACCAGGGGTTTTAATGATCTGGTAGTTATAACCAGGGGTTTAATGACCTGGTAGTTATAACCAGGGGACCAGGGGTTTAAGGACCTGATAGTTATAACCAGGGGTTTTAATGACCTGGTAGTTATAACCAGGGGTTTTAATGAACTGGCAGTTATAACCAGGGGTTTTAATGACCTGGTAGTTATAACCAGGGGTTTAATGACCTGGTAGTTATGACCAGGGGGTTTAATGACCTGGTAGTTATAACCAGGGGACCAGGGGGTTTAATGACCTGGTAGTTATAACCAGGGGTTTAATGACCTGGTAGTTATAACCAGGGGACCAGGAGTTTTAATGACCTGGTAGTAATAACCAGGGGACCAGGGGTTTCAATGACCTGGTAGATATAACCAGGGGACCAGGGGTTTTAATGACCTGGTAGTTATAACCAGGGGACCAGGGGTTTTAATGACCTGATAGTTATAACCAGGGGTTTTAATGACCTGGTAGTTATAACCAGGGGTTTTAATGACCTGATAGTTATAACCAGGGGACCAGGGGTTTTAATGACCTGGTAGTTATAACCAGGGGTTTTAATGACCTGGTAGTTATAACCAGGGGACCATGGTTTTAATGACCTGGTAGTTATAACCAGGGGACCAGGGGTTTTAATGACCTGGTATTTATAACCAGGGTTTTAATGACCTGGTAGTTATAACCAGGGGTGTTAATGACCTGGTAGTTATAACCAGGGGACCAGGGGGTTTAATGACCTGGTAATTATAACCAGGGTTTTAATGACCTGGTAGTTATAACCAGGGGACCAGGGGTTTTAATGACCTGGTAGTTATAACCAGGGGTTTTAATGACCTGGTAGTTATAACCAGGGGACCAGGGGGTTTAATGACCTGGTAGTTATAACCAGGGGTTTAATGACCTGGTAGTTATAACCAGGGGACCAGGAGTTTTAATGACCTGGTAGTAATAACCAGGGGACCAGGGGTTTTAATGACCTGATAGATATAACCAGGGGACCAGGGGTTTTAATGACCTGGTAGTTATAACCAGGGGACCAGGGGTTTTAATGACCTGATAGTTATAACCAGGGGTTTTAATGACCTGGTAGTTATAACCAGGGGTTTTAATGACCTGATAGTTATAACCAGGGGACCAGGGGTTTTAATGACCTGGTAGTTATAACCAGGGGTTTTAATGACCTGGTAGTTATAACCAGGGGACCGTGGTTTTAATGACCTGGTAGTTATAACCAGGGGACCAGGGGTTTTAATGACCTGGTATTTATAACCAGGGTTTTAATGACCTGGTAGTTATAACCAGGGGTGTTAATGACCTGGTAGTTATAACCAGGGGACCAGGGGGTTTAATGACCTGGTAATTATAACCAGGGTTTTAATGACCTGGTAGTTATAACCAGGGAACCAGGGGTTTTAATGACCTGGTAGTTATAACCAGGGGTTTTAATGACCTGGTAGTTATAACCAGGGGTTTTAATGACCTGGTAGTTATAACCAGGGGTGTTAATGACCTGGTAGTTATAACCAGGGGACCAGGGGGTTTAATGACCTGGTAGTTATAACCAGGGATTTAATGACCTGATAGTTATAACCAGGGGTTTTAATGACCTGGTAGTTATAACCAGGGGACCAGGGGTTTAATGACCTGGTAGTTATAACCAGGGGACCAGGGGTTTTAATGACCTGGTAGTTATAAACAGGGGACCAGGGGTTTTAATGACCTGGTAGTTATAACCAGGGGTTTTAATGACCTGGTAGTTATGACCAGGGGTTTTAATGACCTGGTAGTTATAACTAGGGGACCAGTGGTTTAACGACCTGGTAGTTATAACCAGGGGACCAGGGGTTTTAATGACCTGGTAGTTATAAACAGGGGACCAGGGGTTTTAATGACCTGGTAGTTATAACCAGGGGTTTTAATGACCTGGTAGTTATGACCAGTGGTTTTAATGACCTGGTAGTTATAACCAGGGGACCAGGGGTTTAATGACCTGGTAGTTATAACCAGGGACAAGGGGTTTTAATGACCTGGTAGTTATAACCAGGGGACCAGGGGTTTTAATGACCTGGTAGTAATAACCAGGGGACCAGGGGTTTTAATGACCTGGTAGTTATAACCAGGGGACCAGGGGGTTTAATGACCTGGTAGTTATAACCAGGGGACCAGGCGTTTTAATGACCTGGTAGTTATAACCAAGGGACCAGGGGTTTTAATGACCTGATAGTTATAACCAGGGGACCAGGGGGTTTAATGACCTGGTAGTTATAACCAGGGGTTTTAATGACCTGGTAGTTATAACCATGGGACCAGGGGTTTTAATGACCTGGTAGTTATAACCAGGGGACCAGGGGTTTTAATGACCTGGTAGTTATAACCAGGGGTTTTAATGACCTGGTAGTTATAACCAGGGGTTTTAAGGACCTGGTAGTAATAACCAGGGCTTTTAATGACCTGGTAGTTATAACCAGGGGTTTTAATGACCTGGTAGTTATAACCAGGGGTTTTAATTATCTGGTAGTTATAACCAGGGGTTTAATGACCTGGTAGTTATAACCAGGGGACCAGGGGTTTAAGGACCTGATAGTTATAACCAGGGGTTTTAATGACCTGGTAGTTATAACCAGGGGTTTTAATGAACTGGCAGTTATAACCAGGGGTTTTAATGACCTGGTAGTTATAACCAGGGGTTTAATGACCTGGTAGTTATGACCAGGGGGTTTAATGACCTGGTAGTTATAACCAGGGGACCAGGGGGTTTAATGACCTGGTAGTTATAACCAGGGGTTTAATGACCTGGTAGTTATAACCAGGGGACCAGGAGTTTTAATGACCTGGTAGTAATAACCAGGGGACCAGGGGTTTTAATGACCTGGTAGATATAACCAGGGGACCAGGGGTTTTAATGACCTGGTAGTTATAACCAGGGGACCAGGGGTTTTAATGACCTGATAGTTATAACCAGGGGTTTTAATGACCTGGTAGTTATAACCAGGGGTTTTAATGACCTGATAGTTATAACCAGGGGACCAGGGGTTTTAATGACCTGGTAGTTATAACCAGGGGTTTTAATGACCTGGTAGTTATAACCAGGGGACCATGGTTTTAATGACCTGGTAGTTATAACCAGGGGACCAGGGGTTTTAATGACCTGGTATTTATAACCAGGGTTTTAATGACCTGGTAGTTATAACCAGGGGTGTTAATGACCTGGTAGTTATAACCAGGGGACCAGGGGGTTTAATGACCTGGTAGTTATAACCAGGGTTTTAATGACCTGGTAGTTATAACCAGGGGACCAGGGGGTTTAATGACCTGGTAGTTATAACCAGGGTTTTAATGACCTGGTAGTTATAACCAGGGGACCAGGGGTTTTAATGACCTGGTAGTTATAACCAGGGGACCAGGGGTTTTAATGACCTGGTAGTTATAACCAGGGGACCAGGGGTTTTAATGACCTGGTAGTTATAACCAGGGGACCAGGGGTTTTCATGACCTGGTAGTTATAACCAGGGGTATTAATGACCTGGTAGTTATAACCAGGGGACCAGGGGTTTTAATGACCTGGTAGTTATAACCAGGGGACCAGGGGTTGTAATGACCTGGTACTAATAACCAGGGATTTTAATGACCTGGTAGTTATAACCAGGGGACCAGGGGTTTTAATGACCTGGTAGTTACAACCAGGGGACCAGGCGTTTTAATGACCTGGTAGTTATAACCAGGGGACCAGGGGTTTTAATGACCTGGTAGGTATAACCAGGGGACCAGTGGTTTTAATGACCTGGTAGTTATAACCAGGGGACTAGGGGTTGTAATGACCTGGTAGTTATAACCAGGGGTATTAATGACCTGGTAGTTATAACCAGGGGACCAGGTGTTTTAATGACCTGGTAGTTATAACCAGGGGTTTTAATGACCTGGTAGTTATAACCAGGGGACCAGGGGTTTTAATGACCTGGTAGTTATAACCAGGGGACCAGGGGTTATAATGACTTGATAGTTATAACCAGGGGACCAGGGGTTTTAATGACCTGGTAGTTATAACCAGTTGTTTTAATGACCTGGTAGTTATAACCAGGGGACCAGGGGTTTTAATGACCTTGTAGTTATAACCAGGGGCCCAGGGGTTTTAATGACCTGGTCGTTATAACCAGGTGTTTTAATGACCTGGTAGTTATAACCAGGGGTTTTAATGACCTGGTAGTTATAACCAGGGGTGTTAATGACCTGGTAGTTATAACCAGGGGACCAGGGGGTTTAATGACCTGGTAGTTATAACCAGGGGACCAGGGGTTTTCATGACCTGGTAGTTATAACCAGGGGTATTAATGACCTGGTAGTTATAACCAGGGGACCAGGGGTTTTAATGACCTGGTAGTTATAACCAGGGGACCAGGGGTTTAATGACCTGGTAGTTATAACCAGGGGACCAGGGGTTTTAATGACCTGGTAGTTATAAACAGGGGACCAGGGGTTTTAATGACCTGGTAGTTATAACCAGTTGTTTTAATGACCTGGTAGTTATAACCAGGGGACCAGGGGTTTTAATGACCTGGTAGTTATAACCAGGGGCCCAGGGGTTTTAATGACCTGGTCGTTATAACCAGGGGTTTTAATGACCTGGTAGTTATAACCAGGGGTTTTAATGACCTGGTAGTTATAACCAGGGGTGTTAATGACCTGGTAGTTATAACCAGGGGACCAGGGGGTTTAATGACCTGTTAGTTATAACCAGGGTTTTAATGACCTGGTAGTTATAACCAGGGGACCAGGGAGTTTAATGACCTGGTAGTTATAACCAGGGTTTTAATGACCTGGTAGTTATAACCAGGGGACCAGGGGTTTTAATGACCTGGTAGTTATAACCAGGGGACCAGGGGTTTTAATGACCTGGTAGTTATAACCAGGGGACCAGGGGTTTTAATGACCTGGTAGTTATAACCAGGGGACCAGGGGTTTTAATGACCTGGTAGCTATAACCAGGGGTATTAATGACCTGGTAGTTATAACCAGGGGACCAGGGGTTTTAATGACCTGGTAGTTATAACCAGGGGACCAGTGGTTTTAATGACCTGGTAGTAATAACCAGGGGTTTTAATGACCTGGTAGTTATAACCAGGTGACCAGGGGTTTTAATGACCTGATAGTTATAACCAGGGGACCAGGGGTTTTAATGACCTGGTAGTTATAACCAGGGGACCAGGGGTTTTAATGACCTGGTAGTTATAACCAGGGGACCAGTGGTTTTAATGACCTGGTAGTTATAACCAGGGGACCAGGGGTTTTAATGACCTGGTAGTTATAACCAGGGATTTTAATGACCTGGTAGTTATAACCAGGGGTTTCAATGACCTGGTAGTTATAAACAGGGGACCAGGGGTTTTAATGACCTGGTAGTAATAACCAGGGGACCAGGGGTTTTAATGACCTGGTAGATATAACCATGGGACCAGGGGTTTTAATGACCTGGTAGTTATAACCAGGGGACCAGGGGTTTAATGACCTGGTAGTTATAACCAGGGGACCAGGGGTTTTAATGACCTGGTAGTTATAAACAGGGGACCAGGGGTTTTAATGACCTGGTAGTTATAACCAGGGGTTTTAATGACCTGGTAGTTATGACCAGGGGTTTTAATGACCTGGTAGTTATAACCAGGGGACCAGGGGTTTAATGACCTGGTAGTTATAACCAGGGGACTAGGGGTTTTAATGACCTGGTAGTTATAACCAGGGGACCAGGGGTTTTAATGACCTGGTAGTAATAACCAGGGGACCAGGGGTTTTAATGACCTGGTAGTTATAACCAGGGGACCAGGGGGTTTAATGACCTGGTAGTTATAACCAGGCGACCAGGCGTTTTAATGACCTGGTAGTTATAACCAAGGGACCAGGGGTTTTAATGACCTGATAGTTATAACCAGGGGACCAGGGGGTTTAATGACCTGGTAGTTATAACCAGGGGACCAGGGGTTTTAATGACCTGGTATTTATAACCAGGGTTTTAATGACCTGGTAGTTATAACCAGGGGTGTTAATGACCTGGTAGTTATAACCAGGGGACCAGGGGGTTTAATGACCTGGTAGTTATAACCAGGGTTTTAATGACCTGGTAGTTATAACCAGGGGACCAGGGGGTTTAATGACCTGGTAGTTATAACCAGGGGACCAGTGGTTTTAATGACCTGGTAGTAATAACCAGGGGTTTTAATGACCTGGTACTTATAACCAGGTGACCAGGGGTTTTAATGACCTGATAGTTATAACCAGGGGACCAGGGGTTTTAATGACCTGGTAGTTATGACCAGGGGACCAGGGGTTTTAATGACCTGGTAGTTATAACCAGGGGACCAGTGGTTTTAATGACCTGGTAGTTATAACCAGGGGACCAGGGGTTTTAATGACCTGGTAGTTATAACCAGGGATTTTAATGACCTGGTAGTTATAACCAGGGGTTTCAATGACCTGGTAGTTATAAACAGGGGACCAGGGGTTTTAATGACCTGGTAGTAATAACCAGGGGACCAGGGGTTTTAATGACCTGGTAGATATAACCATGGGACCAGGGGTTTTAATGACCTGGTAGTTATAACCAGGGGACCAGGGGTTTAATGACCTGGTAGTTATAACCAGGGGACCAGGGGTTTTAATGACCTGGTAGTTATAAACAGGGGACAAGGGGTTTTAATGACCTGGTAGTTATAACCAGGGGTTTTAATGACCTGGTAGTTATGACCAGGGGTTTTAATGACCTGGTAGTTATAACCAGGGGACCAGGGGTTTAATGACCTGGTAGTTATAACCAGGGGACTAGGGGTTTTAATGACCTGGTAGTTATAACCAGGGGACCAGGGGTTTTAATGACCTGGTAGTAATAACCAGGGGACCAGGGGTTTTAATGACCTGGTAGTTATAACCAGGGGACCAGGGGGTTTAATGACCTGGTAGTTATAACCAGGGGACCAGGCGTTTTAATGACCTGGTAGTTATAACCAAGGGACCAGGGGTTTTAATGACCTGATAGTTATAACCAGGGGACCAGGGGGTTTAATGACCTGGTAGTTATAACCAGGGGACCAGGGGTATTAATGACCTGGTATTTATAACCAGGGTTTTAATGACCTGGTAGTTATAACCAGGGGTGTTAATGACCTGGTAGTTATAACCAGGGGACCAGGGGGTTTAATGACCTGGTAGTTATAACCAGGGTTTTAATGACCTGGTAGTTATAACCAGGGGACCAGGGGGTTTAATGACCTGGTAGTTATAACCAGGGTTTTAATGACCTGGTAGTTATAACCAGGGGACCAGGGGTTTTAATGACCTGGTAGTTATAACCAGGGGACCAGGGGTTTTAATGAACTGGTAGTTATAACCAGGGGACCAGGGGTTTTAATGACCTGGTAGTTATAACCAGGGGACCAGGGGTTTTCATGACCTGGTAGTTATAACCAGGGGTATTAATGACCTGGTAGTTATAACCAGGGGACCAGGGGTTTTAATGACCTGGTAGTTATAACCAGGGGACCAGGGGTTGTAATGACCTGGTACTAATAACCAGGGATTTTAATGACCTGGTAGTTATAACCAGGGGACCAGGGGTTTTAATGACCTGGTAGTTACAACCAGGGGACCAGGCGTTTTAATGACCTGGTAGTTATAACCAGGGGACCAGGGGTTTTAATGACCTGGTAGGTATAACCAGGGGACCAGTGGTTTTAATGACCTGGTAGTTATAACCAGGGGACTAGGGGTTGTAATGACCTGGTAGTTATAACCAGGGGTATTAATGACCTGGTAGTTATAACCAGGGGACCAGGTGTTTTAATGACCTGGTAGTTATAACCAGGGGTTTTAATGACCTGGTAGTTATAACCAGGGGACCAGGGGTTTTAATGACCTGGTAGTTATAACCAGGGGACCAGGGGTTATAATGACTTGATAGTTATAACCAGGGGACCAGGGGTTTTAATGACCTGGTAGTTATAACCAGTTGTTTTAATGACCTGGTAGTTATAACCAGGGGACCAGGGGTTTTAATGACCTGGTAGTTATAACCAGGGGCCCAGGGGTTTTAATGACCTGGTCGTTATAACCAGGGGTTTTAATGACCTGGTAGTTATAACCAGGGGTTTTAATGACCTGGTAGTTATAACCAGGGGTGTTAATGACCTGGTAGTTATAACCAGGGGACCAGGGGGTTTAATGACCTGTTATTTATAACCAGGGTTTTAATGACCTGGTAGTTATAACCAGGGGACCAGGGGGTTTAATGACCTGGTAGTTATAACCAGGGTTTTAATGACCTGGTAGTTATAACCAGGGGACCAGGGGTTTTAATGACCTGGTAGTTATAACCAGGGGACCAGGGGTTTTAATGACCTGGTAGTTATAACCAGGGGTTTTAATGACCTGGTAGTTATAACCAGGGGACCAGGGGTTTTAATGACCTGGTAGTTATAACCAGGGGACCAGGGGTTATAATGACTTGATAGTTATAACCAGGGGACCAGGGGTTTTAATGACCTGGTAGTTATAACCAGTTGTTTTAATGACCTGGTAGTTATAACCAGGGGACCAGGGGTTTTAATGACCTGGTAGTTATAACCAGGGGCCCAGGGGTTTTAATGACCTGGTCGTTATAACCAGGGGTTTTAATGACCTGGTAGTTATAACCAGGGGTTTTAATGACCTGGTAGTTATAACCAGGGGTGTTAATGACCTGGTAGTTATAACCAGGGGACCAGGGGGTTTAATGACCTGTTAGTTATAACCAGGGTTTTAATGACCTGGTAGTTATAACCAGGGGACCAGGGGGTTTAATGACCCGGTAGTTATAACCAGGGTTTTAATGACCTGGTAGTTATAACCAGGGGACCAGGGGTTTTAATGACCTGGTAGTTATAACCAGGGGACCAGGGGTTTTAATGACCTGGTAGTTATAACCAGGGGACCAGGGGTTTTAATGACCTGGTAGTTATAACCAGGGGACCAGGGGTTTTAATGACCTGGTAGCTATAACCAGGGGTATTAATGACCTGGTAGTTATAACCAGGGGACCAGGGGTTTTAATGACCTGGTAGTTATAACCAGGGGACCAGTGGTTTTAATGACCTGGTAGTAATAACCAGGGGTTTTAATGACCTGGTAGTTATAACCAGGTGACCAGGGGTTTTAATGACCTGATAGTTATAACCAGGGGACCAGGGGTTTTAATGACCTGGTAGTTATGACCAGGGGACCAGGGGTTTTAATGACCTGGTAGTTATAACCAGGGGACCAGTGGTTTTAATGACCTGGTAGTTATAACCAGGGGACCAGGGGTTTTAATGACCTGGTAGTTATAACCAGGGATTTTAATGACCTGGTAGTTATAACCAGGGGTTTCAATGACCTGGTAGTTATAAACAGGGGACCAGGGGTTTTAATGACCTGGTAGTAATAACCAGGGGACCAGGGGTTTTAATGACCTGGTAGATATAACCATGGGACCAGGGGTTTTAATGACCTGGTAGTTATAACCAGGGGACCAGGGGTTTAATGACCTGGTAGTTATAACCAGGGGACCAGGGGTTTTAATGACCTGGTAGTTATAAACAGGGGACCAGGGGTTTTAATGACCTGGTAGTTATAACCAGGGGTTTTAATGACCTGGTAGTTATGACCAGGGGTTTTAATGACCTGGTAGTTATAACCAGGGGACCAGGGGTTTAATGACCTGGTAGTTATAACCAGGGGACTAGGGGTTTTAATGACCTGGTAGTTATAACCAGGGGACCAGGGGTTTTAATGACCTGGTAGTAATAACCAGGGGACCAGGGGTTTTAATGACCTGGTAGTTATAACCAGGGGACCAGGGGGTTTAATGACCTGGTAGTTATAACCAGGGGACCAGGCGTTTTAATGACCTGGTAGTTATAACCAAGGGACCAGGGGTTTTAATGACCTGATAGTTATAACCAGGGGACCAGGGGGTTTAATGACCTGGTAGTTATAACCAGGGGACCAGGGGTTTTAATGACCTGGTATTTATAACCAGGGTTTTAATGACCTGGTAGTTATAACCAGGGGTGTTAATGACCTGGTAGTTATAACCAGGGGACCAGGGGGTTTAATGACCTGGTAGTTATAACCAGGGTTTTAATGACCTGGTAGTTATAACCAGGGGACCAGGGGGTTTAATGACCTGGTAGTTATAACCAGGGTTTTAATGACCTGGTAGTTATAACCAGGGGACCAGGGGTTTTAATGACCTGGTAGTTATAACCAGGGGACCAGGGGTTTTAATGACCTGGTAGTTATAACCAGGGGACCATGGGTTTTAATGACCTGGTAGTTATAACCAGGGGACCAGGGGTTTTCATGACCTGGTAGTTATAACCAGGGGTATTAATGACCTGGTAGTTATAACCAGGGGACCAGGGGTTTTAATGACCTGGTAGTTATAACCAGGGGACCAGGGGTTGTAATGACCTGGTACTAATAACCAGGGATTTTAATGACCTGGTAGTTATAACCAGGGGACCAGGGGTTTTAATGACCTGGTAGTTACAACCAGGGGACCAGGCGTTTTAATGACCTGGTAGTTATAACCAGGGGACCAGGGGTTTTAATGACCTGGTAGGTATAACCAGGGGACCAGTGGTTTTAATGACCTGGTAGTTATAACCAGGGGACTAGGGGTTGTAATGACCTGGTAGTTATAACCAGGGGTATTAATGGCCTGGTAGTTATAACCAGGGGACCAGGTGTTTTAATGACCTGGTAGTTATAACCAGGGGTTTTAATGACCTGGTAGTTATAACCAGGGGACCAGGGGTTTTAATGACCTGGTAGTTATAACCAGGGGACCAGGGGTTATAATGACTTGATAGTTATAACCAGGGGACCAGGGGTTTTAATGACCTGGTAGTTATAACCAGTTGTTTTAATGACCTGGTAGTTATAACCAGGGGACCAGGGGTTTTAATGACCTGGTAGTTATAACCAGGGGCCCAGGGGTTTTAATGACCTGGTCGTTATAACCAGGGGTTTTAATGACCTGGTAGTTATAACCAGGGGTTTTAATGACCTGGTAGTTATAACCAGGGGTGTTAATGACCTGGTAGTTATAACCAGGGGACCAGGGGGTTTAATGACCTGTTAGTTATAACCAGGGTTTTAATGACCTGGTAGTTATAACCAGGGGACCAGGGGGTTTAATGACCTGGTAGTTATAACCAGGGTTTTAATGACCTGGTAGTTATAACCAGGGGACCAGGGGTTTTAATGACCTGGTAGTTATAACCAGGGGACCAGGGGTTTTAATGACCTGGTAGTTATAACCAGGGGACCAGGGGTTTTAATGACCTGGTAGCTATAACCAGGGGTATTAATGACCTGGTAGTTATAACCAGGGGACCAGGGGTTTTAATGACCTGGTAGTTATAACCAGGGGACCAGTGGTTTTAATGACCTGGTAGTAATAACCAGGGGTTTTAATGACCTGGTAGTTATAACCAGGTGACCAGGGGTTTTAATGACCTGATAGTTATAACCAGGGGACCAGGGGTTTTAATGACCTGGTAGTTATGACCAGGGGACCAGGGGTTTTAATGACCTGGTAGTTATAACCAGGGGACCAGTGGTTTTAATGACCTGGTAGTTATAACCAGGGGACCAGGGGTTTTAATGACCTGGTAGTTATAACCAGGGATTTTAATGACCTGGTAGTTATAACCAGGGGTTTCAATGACCTGGTAGTTATAAACAGGGGACCAGGGGTTTTAATGACCTGGTAGTAATAACCAGGGGACCAGGGGTTTTAATGACCTGGTAGATATAACCATGGGACCAGGGGTTTTAATGACCTGGTAGTTATAACCAGGGGACCAGGGGTTTAATGACCTGGTAGTTATAACCAGGGGACCAGGGGTTTTAATGACCTGGTAGTTATAAACAGGGGACCAGGGGTTTTAATGACCTGGTAGTTATAACCAGGGGTTTTAATGACCTGGTAGTTATGACCAGGGGTTTTAATGACCTGGTAGTTATAACCAGGGGACCAGGGGTTTAATGACCTGGTAGTTATAACCAGGGGACTAGGGGTTTTAATGACCTGGTAGTTATAACCAGGGGACCAGGGGTTTTAATGACCTGGTAGTAATAACCAGGGGACCAGGGGTTTTAATGACCTGGTAGTTATAACCAGGGGACCAGGGGGTTTAATGACCTGGTAGTTATAACCAGGGGACCAGGCGTTTTAATGACCTGGTAGTTATAACCAAGGGACCAGGGGTTTTAATGACCTGATAGTTATAACCAGGGGACCAGGGGGTTTAATGACCTGGTAGTTATAACCAGGGGTTTTAATGACCTGGTAGTTATAACCAGGGGACCAGGGGTTTTAATGACCTGGTAGTTATAACCAGGGGACCAGGGGGTTTAATGACCTGGTAGTTATAACCAGGGGTTTAATGACCTGGTAGTTATAACCAGGGGACCAGGAGTTTTAATGACCTGGTAGTAATAACCAGGGGACCAGGGGTTTTAATGACCTGGTAGATATAACCAGGGGACCAGGGGTTTTAATGACCTGGTAGTTATAACCAGGGGACCAGGGGTTTTAATGACCTGATAGTTACAACCAGGGGTTTTAATGACCTGGTAGTTATAACCAGGGGTTTTAATGACCTGATAGTTATAACCAGGGGACCAGGGGTTTTAATGACCTGGTAGTTATAACCAGGGGTTTTAATGACCTGGTAGTTATAACCAGGGGACCATGGTTTTAATGACCTGGTAGTTATAACCAGGGGACCAGGGGTTTTAATGACCTGGTATTTATAACCAGGGTTTTAATGACCTGGTAGTTATAACCAGGGGTGTTAATGACCTGGTAGTTATAACCAGGGGACCAGGGGGTTTAATGACCTGGTAGTTATAACCAGGGTTTTAATGACCTGGTAGTTATAACCAGGGGACCAGGGGGTTTAATGACCTGGTAGTTATAACCAGGGTTTTAATGACCTGGTAGTTATAACCAAGGGACCAGGGGTTTTAATGACCTGGTAGTTATAACCAGGGGACCAGGGGTTTTAATGACCTGGTAGTTATAACCAGGGGACCAGGGGTTTTAATGACCTGGTAGTTATAACCAGGGGACCAGGGGTTTTAATGACCTGGTAGTTATAACCAGGGGTATTAATGACCTGGTAGTTATAACCAGGGGACCAGGGGTTTTAATGACCTGGTAGTTATAACCAGGGGACCAGGGGTTGTAATGACCTGGTACTAATAACCAGGGATTTTAATGACCTGGTAGTTATAACCAGGGGACCAGGGGTTTTAATGACCTGGTAGTTATAACCAGGGGACCAGGCGTTTTAATGACCTGGTAGTTATAACCAGGGGACCAGGGGTTTTAATGACCTGGTAGGTATAACCAGGGGACCAGTGGTTTTAATGACCTGGTAGTTATAACCAGGGGACTAGGGGTTGTAATGACCTGGTAGTTATAACCAGGGGTATTAATGACCTGGTAGTTATAACCAGGGGACCAGGGGTTTTAATGACCTGGTAGTTATAACCAGGGGTTTTAATGACCTGGTAGTTATAACCAGGGGACCAGGGGTTTTAATGACCTGGTAGTTATAACCAGGGGACCAGGGGTTATAATGACCTGATAGTTATAACCAGGGGACCAGGAGTTTTAATGACCTGGTAGTTATAACCAGTTGTTTTAATGACCTGGTAGTTATAACCAGGGGACCAGGGGTTTTAATGACCTGGTAGTTATAACCAGGGGCCCAGGGGTTTTAATGACCTGGTCGTTATAACCAGGGGTTTTAATGACCTGGTAGTTATAACCAGGGGTTTTAATGACCTGGTAGTTATAACCAGGGGTGTTAATGACCTGGTAGTTATAACCAGGGGACCAGGGGGTTTAATGACCTGTTAGTTATAACCAGGGTTTTAATGACCTGGTAGTTATAACCAGGGGACCAGGGGGTTTAATGACCTGGTAGTTATAACCAGGGTTTTAATGACCTAGTAGTTATAACCAGGGGACCAGGGGTTTTAATGACCTGGTAGTTATAACCAGGGGACCAGGGGTTTTAATGACCTGGTAGTTATAACCAGGGGACCAGGGGTTTTAATGACCTGGTAGTTATAACCAGGGGACCAGGGGTTTTAATGACCTGGTAGCTATACCCAGGGGTATTAATGACCTGGTAGTTATAACCAGGGGACCAGGGGTTTTAATGACCTGGTAGTTATAACCAGGGGACCAGTGGTTTTAATGACCTGGTAGTAATAACCAGGGGTTTTAATGACCTGGTAGTTATAACCAGGTGACCAGGGGTTTTAATGACCTGATAGTTATAACCAGGGGACCAGGGGTTTTAATGACCTGGTAGTTATGACCAGGGGACCAGGGGTTTTAATGACCTGGTAGTTATAACCAGGGGACCAGTGGTTTTAATGACCTGGTAGTTATAACCAGGGGACCAGGGGTTTTAATGACCTGGTAGTTATAACCAGGGATTTTAATGACCTGGTAGTTATAACCAGGGGTTTCAATGACCTGGTAGTTATAAACAGGGGACCAGGGGTTTTAATGACCTGGTAGTAATAACCAGGGGACCAGGGGTTTTAATGACCTGGTAGATATAACCATGGGACCAGGGGTTTTAATGACCTGGTAGTTATAACCAGGGGACCAGGGGTTTAATGACCTGGTAGTTATAACCAGGGGACCAGGGGTTTTAATGACCTGGTAGTTATAAACAGGGGACCAGGGGTTTTAATGACCTGGCAGTTATAACCAGGGGTTTTAATGACCTGGTAGTTATGACCAGGGGTTTTAATGACCTGGTAGTTATAACCAGGGGACCAGGGGTTTAATGACCTGGTAGTTATAACCAGGGGACTAGGGGTTTTAATGACCTGGTAGTTATAACCAGGGGACCAGGGGTTTTAATGACCTGGTAGTAATAACCAGGGGACCAGGGGTTTTAATGACCTGGTAGTTATAACCAGGGGACCAGGGGGTTTAATGACCTGGTAGTTATAACCAGGGGACCAGGCGTTTTAATGACCTGGTAGTTATAACCAAGGGACCAGGGGTTTTAATGACCTGATAGTTATAACCAGGGGACCAGGGGGTTTAATGACCTGGTAGTTATAACCAGGGGTTTTAATGACCTGGTAGTTATAACCAGGGGACCAGGGGTTTTAATGACCTGGTAGTTATAACCAGGGGACCAGGGTTTTTAATGACCTCGTAGTTATAACCAGGGGTTTTAATGACCTGGTAGTTATAACCAGGGGTTTTAAGGACCTGGTAGTAATAACCAGGGCTTTTAATGACCTGGTAGTTATAACCAGGGGTTTTAATGACCTGGTAGTTATAACCAGGGGTTTTAATGATCTGGTAGTTATAACCAGGGGTTTAATGACCTGGTAGTTATAACCAGGGGACCAGGGGTTTAAGGACCTGATAGTTATAACCAGGGGTTTTAATGACCTGGTAGTTATAACCAGGGGTTTTAATGAACTGGCAGTTATAACCAGGGGTTTTAATGACCTGGTAGTTATAACCAGGGGTTTAATGACCTGGTAGTTATGACCAGGGGGTTTAATGACCTGGTAGTTATAACCAGGGGACCAGGGGGTTTAATGACCTGGTAGTTATAACCAGGGGTTTAATGACTTGGTAGTTATAACCAGGGGACCAGGAGTTTTAATGACCTGGTAGTAATAACCAGGGGACCAGGGGTTTTAATGACCTGGTAGATATAACCAGGGGACCAGGGGTTTTAATGACCTGGTAGTTATAACCAGGGGACCAGGGGTTTTAATGACCTGGTAGTTATAACCAGGGGACCATGGTTTTAATGACCTGGTAGTTATAACCAGGGGACCAGGGGTTTTAATGACCTGGTATTTATAACCAGGGTTTTAATGACCTGGTAGTTATAACCAGGGGTGTTAATGACCTGGTAGTTATAACCAGGGGACCAGGGGGTTTAATGACCTGGTAGTTATAACCAGGGTTTTAATGACCTGGTAGTTAAAACCAGGGGACCAGGGGGTTTAATGACCTGGTAGTTATAACCAGGGTTTTAATGACCTGGTAGTTATAACCAGGGGACCAGGGGTTTTAATGACCTGGTAGTTATAACCAGGGGACCAGGGGTTTTAATGACCTGGTAGTTATAACCAGGGGACCAGGGGTTTTAATGACCTGGTAGTTATAACCAGGGGACCAGGGGTTTTAATGACCTGGTAGTTATAACCAGGGGTATTAATGACCTGGTAGTTATAACCAGGGGACCAGTGGTTTTAATGACCTGGTAGTTATAACCAGGGGACCAGGGGTTGTAATGACCTGGTACTAATAACCAGGGATTTTAATGACCTGGTAGTTATAACCAGGGGACCAGGGGTTTTAATGACCTGGTAGTTATAACCAGGGGACCAGGCGTTTTAATGACCTGGTAGTTATAACCAGGGGACCAGGGGTTTTAATGACCTGGTAGGTATAACCAGGGGACCAGTGGTTTTAATGACCTGGTAGTTATAACCAGGGGACTAGGGGTTGTAATGACCTGGTAGTTATAACCAGGGGTATTAATGACCTGGTAGTTATAACCAGGGGACCAGGGGTTTAAATGACCTGGTAGTTATAACCAGGGGTTTTAATGACCTGGTAGTTATAACCAGGGGACCAGGGGTTTTAATGACCTGGTAGTTATAACCAGGGGACCAGGGGTTATAATGACCTGATAGTTATAACCAGGGGACCAGGGGTTTTAATGACCTGGTAGTTATAACCAGGGATTTTAATGACCTGGTAGTTATAACCAGGGGTTTCAATGACCTGGTAGTTTTAAACAGGGGACCAGGGGTTTTAATGACCTGGTAGTAATAACCAGGGGACCAGGGGTTTTAATGACCTGGTAGATATAACCATGGGACCAGGGGTTTTAATGACCTGGTAGTTATAACCAGGGGACCAGGGGTTTAATGACCTGGTAGTTATAACCAGGGGTATTAATGACCTGGTAGTTATAACCAGGGGTTTTAATGATCTGGTAGTTATAACCAGGGGTTTAATGACCTGGTAGTTATAACCAGGGGACCAGGGGTTTTAATGAACTGGCAGTTATAACCAGGGGTTTTAATGACCTGGTAGTTATAACCAGGGGTTTAATGACCTGGTAGTTATGACCAGGGGGTTTAATGACCTGGTAGTTATAACCAGGGGACCAGGGGGTTTAATGACCTGGTAGTTATAACCAGGGGATTAATGACCTGGTAGTTATAACCAGGGGACCAGGAGTTTTAATGACCTGGTAGTAATAACCAGGGGACCAGGGGTTTTAATGACCTGGTAGATATAACCAGGGGACCAGGGGTTTTAATGACCTGGTAGTTATAACCAGGGGACCAGGGGTTTTAATGACCTGGTAGTTATAACCAGGGGACCATGGTTTTAATGACCTGGTAGTTATAACCAGGGGACCAGGGGTTTTAATGACCTGGTATTTATAACCAGGGTTTTAATGACCTGGTAGTTATAACCAGGGGTGTTAATGACCTGGTAGTTATAACCAGGGGTTTAATGACCTGGTAGTTATAACCAGGGGACCAGGAGTTTTAATGACCTGGTGGTAATAACCAGGGGACCAGGGGTTTTAATGACCTGGTAGATATAACCAGGGGACCAGGGGTTTTAATGACCTGGTAGTTATAACCAGGGGACCAGGGGTTTTCAATGACCTGGTAGTTATAACCAGGGGACCATGGTTTTAATGACCTGGTAGTTATAACCAGGGGACCAGGGGGTTTAATGACCTGGTAGTTATAACCAGGGTTTTAATGACCTGGTAGTTATAACCAGGGGACCAGGGGGTTTAATGACCTGGTAGTTATAACCAGGGTTTTAATGACCTGGTAGTTATAACCAGGGGACCAGGGGTTTTAATGACCTGGTAGTTATAACCAGGGGACCAGGGGTTTTAATGACCTGGTAGTTATAACCAGGGGACCAGGGGTTTTAATGACCTGGTAGTTATAAGCAGGGGACCAGGGGTTTTAATGACCTGGTAGTTATAACCAGGGGTATTAATGACCTGGTAGTTATAACCAGGGGACCAGGGGTTTTAATGACCTGGTAGTTATAACCAGGGGACCAGGGGTTGTAATGACCTGGAACTAATAACCAGGGATTTTAATGACCTGGTAGTTATAACCAGGGGACCAGGGGTTTTAATGACCTGGTAGTTATAACCAGGGGACCAGGCGTTTTAATGACCTGGTAGTTATAACCAGGGGACCAGGGGTTTTAATGACCTGGTAGGTATAACCAGGGGACCAGTGGTTTTAATGACCTGGTAGTTATAACCAGGGGACAAGGGGTTGTAATGACCTGGTAGTTATAACCAGGGGTATTAATGACCTGGTAGTTATAACCAGGGGACCAGGGGTTTAAATGACCTGGTAGTTATAACCAGGGGTTTTAATGACCTGGTAGTTATAACCAGGGGACCAGGGGTTTTAATGACCTGGTAGTTATAACCAGGGGACCAGGGGTTATAATGACCTGATAGTTATAACCAGGGGACCAGGGGTTTTAATGACCTGGTAGTTATAACCAGGGATTTTAATGACCTGGTAGTTATAACCAGGGGTTTCAATGACCTGGTAGTTATAAACAGGGGACCAGGGGTTTTAATGACCTGGTAGTAGTAACCAGGGGACCAGGGGTTTTAATGACCTGGTAGATATAACCATGGGACCAGGGGTTTTAATGACCTGGTAGTTATAACCAGGGGACCAGGGGTTTAATGACCTGGTAGTTATAACCAGGGGTATTAATGACCTGGTAGTTATAACCAGGGGACCAGGGGTTTTAATGACCTGGTAGTTACAACCAGGGGACCAGGGGTTGTAATGACCTGGTACTAATAACCAGGGATTTTAATGACCTGGTAGTTATAACCAGGGGACCAGGGGTTTTAATGACCTGGTAGTTATAACCAGGGGACCAGGCGTTTTAATGACCTGGTAGTTATAACCAGGGGACCAGGGGTTTTAATGACCTGGTAGGTATAACCAGGGGACCAGTGGTTTTAATGACCTGGTAGTTATAACCAGGGGACTAGGGGTTGTAATGACCTGGTAGTTATAACCAGGGGTATTAATGACCTGGTAGTTATAACCAGGGGACCAGGGGTTTAAATGACCTGGTAGTTATAACCAGGGGTTTTAATGACCTGGTAGTTATAACCAGGGGACCAGGGGTTTTAATGACCTGGTAGTTATAACCAGGGGACCAGGGGTTATAATGACCTGATAGTTATAACCAGGGGACCAGGGGTTTTAATGACCTGGTAGTTATAACCAGGGATTTTAATGACCTGGTAGTTATAACCAGGGGTTTCAATGACCTGGTAGTTATAAACAGGGGACCAGGGGTTTTAATGACCTGGTAGTAATAACCATGGAACCAGGGGTTTTAATGACCTGGTAGTTATAACCAAGGGACCAGGGGTTTAATGACCTGGTAGTTATATCCAGGGGACCAGGGGTTTTAATGACCTGGTAGTTATAACCAGGGGACCAGGGGTTTAATGACCTGGTAGTTATAACCAGGGGTATTAATGACCTGGTAGTTATAACCAGGGGACCAGAGGTTTTAATGACCTGGTAGTTACAACCAGGGGACCAGGGGTTGTAATGACCTGGTACTAATAACCAGGGATTTTAATGACCTGGTAGTTATAACCAGGGGACCAGGGGTTTTAATGACCTGGTAGTTATAACCAGGGGACCAGGCGTTTTAATGACCTGGTAGTTATAACCAGGGGACCAGGGGTTTTAATGACCTGGTAGGTATAACCAGGGGACCAGTGGTTTTAATGACCTGGTAGTTATAACCAGGGGACTAGGGGTTGTAATGACCTGGTAGTTATAACCAGGGGTATTAATGACCTGGTAGTTATAACCAGGGGACCAGGGGTTTAAATGACCTGGTAGTTATAACCAGGGGTTTTAATGACCTGGTAGTTATAACCAGGGGACCAGGGGTTTTAATGACCTGGTAGTTATAACCAGGGGACCAGGGGTTATAATGACCTGATAGTCATAACCAGGGGACCAGGGGTTTTAATGACCTGGTAGTTATAACCAGGGATTTTAATGACCTGGTAGTTATAACCAGGGGTTTCAATGACCTGGTAGTTATAAACAGGGGACCAGGGGTTTTAATGACCTGGTAGTAATAACCAGGGGACCAGGGGTTTTAATGACCTGGTAGATATAACCATGGGACCAGGGGTTTTAATGACCTGGTAGTTATAACCAGGGGACCAGGGGTTTAATGACCTGGTAGTTATAACCAGGGGACCAGGGGTTTTAATGACCTGGTAGTTATAACCAGGGGTTTTAATGACCTGGTAGTTATAACCAGGGGTTTTAAGGACCTGGTAGTAATAACCAGGGCTTTTAATGACCTGGTAGTTATAACCAGGGGTTTTAATGACCTGGTAGTTATAACCAGGGGTTTTAATGATCTGGTAGTTATAACCAGGGGTTTAATGACCTGGTAGTTACAACCAGGGGACCAGGGATTTAAGGACCTGATAGTTATAACCAGGGGTCTTAATGACCTGGTAGTTATAACCAGGGGTTTTAATGAACTGGCAGTTATAACCAGGGGTTTTAATGACCTGGTTTTATAACCAGGGGTTTAATGACCTGGTAGTTATGACCAGGGGGTTTAATGACCTGGTAGTTATAACCAGGGGACCAGGGGGTTTAATGACCTGGTAGTTATAACCAGGGGTTTAATGACCTGGTAGTTATAACCAGGGGACCAGGAGTTTTAATGACCTGGTAGTAATAATCAGGGGACCAGGGGTTTTAATGACCTGGTAGATATAACCAGGGGACCAGGGGTTTTAATGACCTGGTATTTATAACCAGGTTTTTAATGACCTGGTAGTTATAACCAGGGGTGTTAATGACCTGGTAGTTATAACCAGGGGTTTAATGACCTGGTAGTTATAACCAGGGGACCAGGAGTTTTAATGACCTGGTGGTAATAACCAGGGGACCAGGGGTTTTAATGACCTGGTAGATATAACCAGGGGACCAGGGGTTTTAATGACCTGGTAGTTATAACCAGGGGACCAGGGGTTTTAATGACCTGGTAGTTATAACCAGGGGACCATGGTTTTAATGACCTGGTAGTTATAACCAGGGGACCAGGGGGTTTAATGACCTGGTAGTTATAACCAGGGTTTTAATGACCTGGTAGTTATAACCAGGGGACCAGGGGGTTTAATGACCTGGTAGTTATAACCAGGGTTTTAATGACCTGGTAGTTATAACCAGGGGACCAGGGGTTTTAATGACCTGGTAGTTATAACCAGGGGACCAGGGGTTTTAATGACCTGGTAGTTATAACCAGGGGACCAGGGGTTTTAATGACCTGGTAGTTATAACCAGGGGACCAGGGGTTTTAATGACCTGGTAGTTATAACCAGGGGTATTAATGACCTGGTAGTTATAACCAGGGGACCAGGGGTTTTAATGACCTGGTAGTTATAACCAGGGGACCAGGGGTTGTAATGACCTGGAACTAATAACCAGGGATTTTAATGACCTGGTAGTTATAACCAGGGGACCAGGGGTTTTAATGACCTGGTAGTTATAACCAGGGGACCAGGCGTTTTAATGACCTGGTAGTTATAACCAGGGGACCAGGGGTTATAATGACCTGGTAGGTATAACCAGGGGACCAGTGGTTTTAATGACCTGGTAGTTATAACCAGGGGACAAGGGGTTGTAATGACCTGGTAGTTATAACCAGGGGTATTAATGACCTGGTAGTTATAACCAGGGGACCAGGGGTTTAAATGACCTGGTAGTTATAACCAGGGGTTTTAATGACCTGGTAGTTATAACCAGGGGACCAGGGGTTTTAATGACCTGGTAGTTATAACCAGGGGACCAGGGGTTATAATGACCTGATAGTTATAACCAGGGGACCAGGGGTTTTAATGACCTGGTAGTTATAACCAGGGATTTTAATGACCTGGTAGTTATAACCAGGGGTTTCAATGACCTGGTAGTTATAAACAGGGGACCAGGGGTTTTAATGACCTGGTAGTAGTAACCAGGGGACCAGGGGTTTTAATGACCTGGTAGATATAACCATGGGACCAGGGGTTTTAATGACCTGGTAGTTATAACCAGGGGACCAGGGGTTTAATGACCTGGTAGTTATAACCAGGGGTATTAATGACCTGGTAGTTATAACCAGGGGACCAGGGGTTTTAATGACCTGGTAGTTACAACCAGGGGACCAGGGGTTGTAATGACCTGGTACTAATAACCAGGGATTTTAATGACCTGGTAGTTATAACCAGGGGACCAGGGGTTTTAATGACCTGGTAGTTATAACCAGGGGACCAGGCGTTTTAATGACCTGGTAGTTATAACCAGGGGACCAGGGGTTTTAATGACCTGGTAGGTATAACCAGGGGACCAGTGGTTTTAATGACCTGGTAGTTATAACCAGGGGACTAGGGGTTGTAATGACCTGGTAGTTATAACCAGGGGTATTAATGACCTGGTAGTTATAACCAGGGGACCAGGGGTTTAAATGACCTGGTAGTTATAACCAGGGGTTTTAATGACCTGGTAGTTATAACCAGGGGACCAGGGGTTTTAATGACCTGGTAGTTATAACCAGGGGACCAGGGGTTATAATGACCTGATAGTTATAACCAGGGGACCAGGGGTTTTAATGACCTGGTAGTTATAACCAGGGATTTTAATGACCTGGTAGTTATAACCAGGGGTTTCAATGACCTGGTAGTTATAAACAGGGGACCAGGGGTTTTAATGACCTGGTAGTAATAACCATGGAACCAGGGGTTTTAATGACCTGGTAGTTATAACCAAGGGACCAGGGGTTTAATGACCTGGTAGTTATATCCAGGGGACCAGGGGTTTTAATGACCTGGTAGTTATAACCAGGGGACCAGGGGTTTAATGACCTGGTAGTTATAACCAGGGGTATTAATGACCTGGTAGTTATAACCAGGGGACCAGAGGTTTTAATGACCTGGTAGTTGCAACCAGGGGACCAGGGGTTGTAATGACCTGGTACTAATAACCAGGGATTTTAATGACCTGGTAGTTATAACCAGGGGACCAGGGGTTTTAATGACCTGGTAGTTATAACCAGGGGACCAGGCGTTTTAATGACCTGGTAGTTATAACCAGGGGACCAGGGGTTTTAATGACCTGGTAGGTATAACCAGGGGACCAGTGGTTTTAATGACCTGGTAGTTATAACCAGGGGACTAGGGGTTGTAATGACCTGGTAGTTATAACCAGGGGTATTAATGACCTGGTAGTTATAACCAGGGGACCAGGGGTTTAAATGACCTGGTAGTTATAACCAGGGGTTTTAATGACCTGGTAGTTATAACCAGGGGACCAGGGGTTTTAATGACCTGGTAGTTATAACCAGGGGACCAGGGGTTATAATGACCTGATAGTCATAACCAGGGGACCAGGGGTTTTAATGACCTGGTAGTTATAACCAGGGATTTTAATGACCTGGTAGTTATAACCAGGGGTTTCAATGACCTGGTAGTTATAAACAGGGGACCAGGGGTTTTAATGACCTGGTAGTAATAACCAGGGGACCAGGGGTTTTAATGACCTGGTAGATATAACCATGGGACCAGGGGTTTTAATGACCTGGTAGTTATAACCAGGGGACCAGGGGTTTAATGACCTGGTAGTTATAACCAGGGGACCAGGGGTTTTAATGACCTGGTAGTTATAACCAGGGGACCAGGGGTTTTAATGACCTGGTAGTTATAACCAGGGGTTTTAATGACCTGGTAGTTATAACCAGGGGTTTTAAGGACCTGGTAGTAATAACCAGGGCTTTTAATGACCTGGTAGTTATAACCAGGGGTTTTAATGACCTGGTAGTTATAACCAGGGGTTTTAATGATCTGGTAGTTATAACCAGGGGTTTAATGACCTGGTAGTTACAACCAGGGGACCAGGGATTTAAGGACCTGATAGTTATAACCAGGGGTCTTAATGACCTGGTAGTTATAACCAGGGGTTTTAATGAACTGGCAGTTATAACCAGGGGTTTTAATGACCTGGTTTTATAACCAGGGGTTTAATGACCTGGTAGTTATGACCAGGGGGTTTAATGACCTGGTAGTTATAACCAGGGGACCAGGGGGTTTAATGACCTGGTAGTTATAACCAGGGGTTTAATGACCTGGTAGTTATAACCAGGGGACCAGGAGTTTTAATGACCTGGTAGTAATAATCAGGGGACCAGGGGTTTTAATGACCTGGTAGATATAACCAGGGGACCAGGGGTTTTAATGACCTGGTATTTATAACCAGGGTTTTAATGACCTGGTAGTTATAACCAGGGGTGTTAATGACCTGGTAGTTATAACCAGGGGTTTAATGACCTGGTAGTTATAACCAGGGGACCAGGAGTTTTAATGACCTGGTGGTAATAACCAGGGGACCAGGGGTTTTAATGACCTGGTAGATATAACCAGGGGACCAGGGGTTTTAATGACCTGGTAGTTATAACCAGGGGACCAGGGGTTTTAATGACCTGGTAGTTATAACCAGGGGACCATGGTTTTAATGACCTGGTAGTTATAACCAGGGGACCAGGGGGTTTAATGACCTGGTAGTTATAACCAGGGTTTTAATGACCTGGTAGTTATAACCAGGGGACCAGGGGGTTTAATGACCTGGTAGTTATAACCAGGGTTTTAATGACCTGGTAGTTATAACCAGGGGACCAGGGGTTTTAATGACCTGGTAGTTATAACCAGGGGACCAGGGGTTTTAATGACCTGGTAGTTATAACCAGGGGACCAGGGGTTTTAATGACCTGGTAGTTATAACCAGGGGACCAGGGGTTTTAATGACCTGGTAGTTATAACCAGGGGTATTAATGACCTGGTAGTTATAACCAGGGGACCAGGGGTTTTAATGACCTGGTAGTTATAACCAGGGGACCAGGGGTTGTAATGACCTGGAACTAATAACCAGGGATTTTAATGACCTGGTAGTTATAACCAGGGGACCAGGGGTTTTAATGACCTGGTAGTTATAACCAGGGGACCAGGCGTTTTAATGACCTGGTAGTTATAACCAGGGGACCAGGGGTTATAATGACCTGGTAGGTATAACCAGGGGACCAGTGGTTTTAATGACCTGGTAGTTATAACCAGGGGACAAGGGGTTGTAATGACCTGGTAATTATAACCAGGGGTATTAATGACCTGGTAGTTATAACCAGGGGACCAGGGGTTTAAATGACCTGGTAGTTATAACCAGGGGTTTTAATGACCTGGTAGTTATAACCAGGGGACCAGGGGTTTTAATGACCTGGTAGTTATAACCAGGGGACCAGGGGTTATAATGACCTGATAGTTATAACCAGGGGACCAGGGGTTTTAATGACCTGCTAGTTATAACCAGGGATTTTAATGACCTGGTAGTTATAACCAGGGGTTTCAATGACCTGGTAGTTATAAACAGGGGACCAGGGGTTTTAATGACCTGGTAGTAATAACCAGGGGACCAGGGGTTTTAATGACCTGGTAGATATAACCATGGGACCAGGGGTTTTAATGACCTGGTAGTTATAACCAGGGGACCAGGGGTTTAATGACCTGGTAGTTATAACCAGGGGACCAGGGGTTTTAATGACCTGGTAGTTATAAACAGGGGACCAGGGGTTTTAATGACCTGGTAGTTATAACCAGGGTTTTTAATGACTTGGTAGTTATGACCAGGGGTTTTAATGACCTGGTAGTTATAAACAGGGAACCAGGGGTTTAATGACCTGGTAGTTATAACCAGGGGACTAGGGGTTTTAATGACCTGGTAGTTATAACCAGGGGACCAGGGGTTTTAATGACCTGGTAGTTATAACCAGGGGACCAGGGGTTTTAATGACCTGGTAGGTATAACCAGGGGACCAGTGGTTTTAATGACCTGGTAGTTATAACCAGGGGACTAGGGGTTGTAATGACCTGGTAGTTATAACCAGGGGTATTAATGACCTGGTAGTTATAACCAGGGGACCAGGGGTTTAAATGACCTGGTAGTTATAACCAGGGGTTTTAATGACCTGGTAGTTATAACCAGGGGACCAGGGGTTTTAATGACCTGGTAGTTATAACCAGGGGACCAGGGGTTATAATGACCTGATAGTCATAACCAGGGGACCAGGGGTTTTAATGACCTGGTAGTTATAACCAGGGATTTTAATGACCTGGTAGTTATAACCAGGGGTTTCAATGACCTGGTAGTTATAAACAGGGGACCAGGGGTTTTAATGACCTGGTAGTAATAACCAGGGGACCAGGGGTTTTAATGACCTGGTAGATATAACCATGGGACCAGGGGTTTTAATGACCTGGTAGTTATAACCAGGGGACCAGGGGTTTAATGACCTGGTAGTTATAACCAGGGGACCAGGGGTTTTAATGACCTGGTAGTTATAACCAGGGGACCAGGGGTTTTAATGACCTGGTAGTTATAACCAGGGGTTTTAATGACCTGGTAGTTATAACCAGGGGTTTTAAGGACCTGGTAGTAATAACCAGGGCTTTTAATGACCTGGTAGTTATAACCAGGGGTTTTAATGACCTGGTAGTTATAACCAGGGGTTTTAATGATCTGGTAGTTATAACCAGGGGTTTAATGACCTGGTAGTTACAACCAGGGGACCAGGGATTTAAGGACCTGATAGTTATAACCAGGGGTCTTAATGACCTGGTAGTTATAACCAGGGGTTTTAATGAACTGGCAGTTATAACCAGGGGTTTTAATGACCTGGTTTTATAACCAGGGGTTTAATGACCTGGTAGTTATGACCAGGGGGTTTAATGACCTGGTAGTTATAACCAGGGGACCAGGGGGTTTAATGACCTGGTAGTTATAACCAGGGGTTTAATGACCTGGTAGTTATAACCAGGGGACCAGGAGTTTTAATGACCTGGTAGTAATAATCAGGGGACCAGGGGTTTTAATGACCTGGTAGATATAACCAGGGGACCAGGGGTTTTAATGACCTGGTATTTATAACCAGGGTTTTAATGACCTGGTAGTTATAACCAGGGGTGTTAATGACCTGGTAGTTATAACCAGGGGTTTAATGACCTGGTAGTTATAACCAGGGGACCAGGAGTTTTAATGACCTGGTGGTAATAACCAGGGGACCAGGGGTTTTAATGACCTGGTAGATATAACCAGGGGACCAGGGGTTTTAATGACCTGGTAGTTATAACCAGGGGACCAGGGGTTTTAATGACCTGGTAGTTATAACCAGGGGACCATGGTTTTAATGACCTGGTAGTTATAACCAGGGGACCAGGGGGTTTAATGACCTGGTAGTTATAACCAGGGTTTTAATGACCTGGTAGTTATAACCAGGGGACCAGGGGGTTTAATTACCTGGTAGTTATAACCAGGGTTTTAATGACCTGGTAGTTATAACCAGGGGACCAGGGGTTTTAATGACCTGGTAGTTATAACCAGGGGACCAGGGGTTTTAATGACCTGGTAGTTATAACCAGGGGACCAGGGGTTTTAATGACCTGGTAGTTATAACCAGGGGACCAGGGGTTTTAATGACCTGGTAGTTATAACCAGGGGTATTAATGACCTGGTAGTTATAACCAGGGGACCAGGGGTTTTAATGACCTGGTAGTTATAACCAGGGGACCAGGGGTTGTAATGACCTGGAACTAATAACCAGGGATTTTAATGACCTGGTAGTTATAACCAGGGGACCAGGGGTTTTAATGACCTGGTAGTTATAACCAGGGGACCAGGCGTTTTAATGACCTGGTAGTTATAACCAGGGGACCAGGGGTTATAATGACCTGGTAGGTATAACCAGGGGACCAGTGGTTTTAATGACCTGGTAGTTATAACCAGGGGACAAGGGGTTGTAATGACCTGGTAATTATAACCAGGGGTATTAATGACCTGGTAGTTATAACCAGGGGACCAGGGGTTTAAATGACCTGGTAGTTATAACCAGGGGTTTTAATGACCTGGTAGTTATAACCAGGGGACCAGGGGTTTTAATGACCTGGTAGTTATAACCAGGGGACCAGGGGTTATAATGACCTGATAGTTATAACCAGGGGACCAGGGGTTTTAATGACCTGCTAGTTATAACCAGGGATTTTAATGACCTGGTAGTTATAACCAGGGGTTTCAATGACCTGGTAGTTATAAACAGGGGACCAGGGGTTTTAATGACCTGGTAGTAATAACCAGGGGACCAGGGGTTTTAATGACCTGGTAGATATAACCATGGGACCAGGGGTTTTAATGACCTGGTAGTTATAACCAGGGGACCAGGGGTTTAATGACCTGGTAGTTATAACCAGGGGACCAGGGGTTTTAATGACCTGGTAGTTATAAACAGGGGACCAGGGGTTTTAATGACCTGGTAGTTATAACCAGGGTTTTTAATGACTTGGTAGTTATGACCAGGGGTTTTAATGACCTGGTAGTTATAAACAGGGAACCAGGGGTTTAATGACCTGGTAGTTATAACCAGGGGACTAGGGGTTTTAATGACCTGGTAGTTATAACCAGGGGACCAGGGGTTTTAATGACCTGGTAGTAATAACCAGGGGACCAGGGGTTTTAATGACCTGGTAGTTATAACCAGGGGACCAGGGGGTTTAATGACCTGGTAGTTATAACCAGGGGACCAGGCGTTTTAATGACCTGGTAGTTATAACCAAGGGACCAGGGGTTTTAATGACCAGATAGTTATAACCAGGGGACCAGGGGGTTTAATGACCTGGTAGTTATAACCAGGGGTTTTAATGACCTGGTAGTTATAACCAGGGGACCAGGGGTTTTAATGACCTGGTAGTTATAACCAGTGGACCAGGGGTTTTAATGACCTGGTAGTTATAACCAGGGGTTTTAATGACCTGGTAGTTATAACCAGGGGTTTTAAGGACCTGGTAGTAATAACCAGGGCTTTTAATGACCTGGTAGTTATAACCAGGGGTTTTAATGACCTGGTAGTTATAACCAGGGGTTTTAATGATCTGGTAGTTATAACCAGGGGTTTAATGACCTGGTAGTTATAACCAGGGGACCAGGGGTTTAAGGACCTGATAGTTATAACCAGGGGTTTTAATGACCTGGTAGTTATAACCAGGGGTTTCAATGACCTGGTAGTTATAAACAGGGGACCAGGGGTTTTAATGACCTGGTAGTAATAACCAGGGGACCAGGGGTTTTAATGACCTGGTAGATATAACCATGGGACCAGGGGTTTTAATGACCTGGTAGTTATAACCAGGGGACCAGGGGTTTAATGACCTGGTAGTTATAACCAGGGGACCAGGGGTTTTAATGACCTGGTAGTTATAAACAGGGGACCAGGGGTTTTAATGACCTGGTAGTTATAACCAGGGTTTTTAATGACTTGGTAGTTATGACCAGGGGTTTTAATGACCTGGTAGTTATAAACAGGGGACCAGGGGTTTAATGACCTGGTAGTTATAACCAGGGGACTAGGGGTTTTAATGACCTGGTAGTTATAACCAGGGGACCAGGGGTTTTAATGACCTGGTAGTAATAACCAGGGGACCAGGGGTTATAATGACCTGATAGTCATAACCAGGGGACCAGGGGTTTTAATGACCTGGTAGTTATAACCAGGGATTTTAATGACCTGGTAGTTATAACCAGGGGTTTCAATGACCTGGTAGTTATAAACAGGGGACCAGGGGTTTTAATGACCTGGTAGTAATAACCAGGGGACCAGGGGTTTTAATGACCTGGTAGATATAACCATGGGACCAGGGGTTTTAATGACCTGGTAGTTATAACCAGGGGACCAGGGGTTTAATGACCTGGTAGTTATAACCAGGGGACCAGGGGTTTTAATGACCTGGTAGTTATAACCAGGGGACCAGGGGTTTTAATGACCTGGTAGTTATAACCAGGGGTTTTAATGACCTGGTAGTTATAACCAGGGGTTTTAAGGACCTGGTAGTAATAACCAGGGCTTTTAATGACCTGGTAGTTATAACCAGGGGTTTTAATGACCTGGTAGTTATAACCAGGGGTTTTAATGATCTGGTAGTTATAACCAGGGGTTTAATGACCTGGTAGTTACAACCAGGGGACCAGGGATTTAAGGACCTGATAGTTATAACCAGGGGTCTTAATGACCTGGTAGTTATAACCAGGGGTTTTAATGAACTGGCAGTTATAACCAGGGGTTTTAATGACCTGGTTTTATAACCAGGGGTTTAATGACCTGGTAGTTATGACCAGGGGGTTTAATGACCTGGTAGTTATAACCAGGGGACCAGGGGGTTTAATGACCTGGTAGTTATAACCAGGGGTTTAATGACCTGGTAGTTATAACCAGGGGACCAGGAGTTTTAATGACCTGGTAGTAATAATCAGGGGACCAGGGGTTTTAATGACCTGGTAGATATAACCAGGGGACCAGGGGTTTTAATGACCTGGTATTTATAACCAGGGTTTTAATGACCTGGTAGTTATAACCAGGGGTGTTAATGACCTGGTAGTTATAACCAGGGGTTTAATGACCTGGTAGTTATAACCAGGGGACCAGGAGTTTTAATGACCTGGTGGTAATAACCAGGGGACCAGGGGTTTTAATGACCTGGTAGATATAACCAGGGGACCAGGGGTTTTAATGACCTGGTAGTTATAACCAGGGGACCAGGGGTTTTAATGACCTGGTAGTTATAACCAGGGGACCATGGTTTTAATGACCTGGTAGTTATAACCAGGGGACCAGGGGGTTTAATGACCTGGTAGTTATAACCAGGGTTTTAATGACCTGGTAGTTATAACCAGGGGACCAGGGGGTTTAATGACCTGGTAGTTATAACCAGGGTTTTAATGACCTGGTAGTTATAACCAGGGGACCAGGGGTTTTAATGACCTGGTAGTTATAACCAGGGGACCAGGGGTTTTAATGACCTGGTAGTTATAACCAGGGGACCAGGGGTTTTAATGACCTGGTAGTTATAACCAGGGGACCAGGGGTTTTAATGACCTGGTAGTTATAACCAGGGGTATTAATGACCTGGTAGTTATAACCAGGGGACCAGGGGTTTTAATGACCTGGTAGTTATAACCAGGGGACCAGGGGTTGTAATGACCTGGAACTAATAACCAGGGATTTTAATGACCTGGTAGTTATAACCAGGGGACCAGGGGTTTTAATGACCTGGTAGTTATAACCAGGGGACCAGGCGTTTTAATGACCTGGTAGTTATAACCAGGGGACCAGGGGTTATAATGACCTGGTAGGTATAACCAGGGGACCAGTGGTTTTAATGACCTGGTAGTTATAACCAGGGGACAAGGGGTTGTAATGACCTGGTAGTTATAACCAGGGGTATTAATGACCTGGTAGTTATAACCAGGGGACCAGGGGTTTAAATGACCTGGTAGTTATAACCAGGGGTTTTAATGACCTGGTAGTTATAACCAGGGGACCAGGGGTATTAATGACCTGGTAGTTATAACCAGGGGACCAGGGGTTATAATGACCTGATAGTTATAACCAGGGGACCAGGGGTTTTAATGACCTGGTAGTTATAACCAGGGATTTTAATGACCTGGTAGTTATAACCAGGGGTTTCAATGACCTGGTAGTTATAAACAGGGGACCAGGGGTTTTAATGACCTGGTAGTAGTAACCAGGGGACCAGGGGTTTTAATGACCTGGTAGATATAACCATGGGACCAGGGGTTTTAATGACCTGGTAGTTATAACCAGGGGACCAGGGGTTTAATGACCTGGTAGTTATAACCAGGGGTATTAATGACCTGGTAGTTATAACCAGGGGACCAGGGGTTTTAATGACCTGGTAGTTACAACCAGGGGACCAGGGGTTGTAATGACCTGGTACTAATAACCAGGGATTTTAATGACCTGGTAGTTATAACCAGGGGACCAGGGGTTTTAATGACCTGGTAGTTATAACCAGGGGACCAGGCGTTTTAATGACCTGGTAGTTATAACCAGGGGACCAGGGGTTTTAATGACCTGGTAGGTATAACCAGGGGACCAGTGGTTTTAATGACCTGGTAGTTATAACCAGGGGACTAGGGGTTGTAATGACCTGGTAGTTATAACCAGGGGTATTAATGACCTGGTAGTTATAACCAGGGGACCAGGGGTTTAAATGACCTGGTAGTTATAACCAGGGGTTTTAATGACCTGGTAGTTATAACCAGGGGACCAGGGGTTTTAATGACCTGGTAGTTATAACCAGGGGACCAGGGGTTATAATGACCTGATAGTTATAACCAGGGGACCAGGGGTTTTAATGACCTGGTAGTTATAACCAGGGATTTTAATGACCTGGTAGTTATAACCAGGGGTTTCAATGACCTGGTAGTTATAAACAGGGGACCAGGGGTTTTAATGACCTGGTAGTAATAACCATGGAACCAGGGGTTTTAATGACCTGGTAGTTATAACCAAGGGACCAGGGGTTTAATGACCTGGTAGTTATATCCAGGGGACCAGGGGTTTTAATGACCTGGTAGTTATAACCAGGGGACCAGGGGTTTAATGACCTGGTAGTTATAACCAGGGGTATTAATGACCTGGTAGTTATAACCAGGGGACCAGAGGTTTTAATGACCTGGTAGTTACAACCAGGGGACCAGGGGTTGTAATGACCTGGTACTAATAACCAGGGATTTTAATGACCTGGTAGTTATAACCAGGGGACCAGGGGTTTTAATGACCTGGTAGTTATAACCAGGGGACCAGGCGTTTTAATGACCTGGTAGTTATAACCAGGGGACCAGGGGTTTTAATGACCTGGTAGGTATAACCAGGGGACCAGTGGTTTTAATGACCTGGTAGTTATAACCAGGGGACTAGGGGTTGTAATGACCTGGTAGTTATAACCAGGGGTATTAATGACCTGGTAGTTATAACCAGAGGACCAGGGGTTTAAATGACCTGGTAGTTATAACCAGGGGTTTTAATGACCTGGTAGTTATAACCAGGGGACCAGGGGTTTTAATGACCTGGTAGTTATAACCAGGGGACCAGGGGTTATAATGACCTGATAGTCATAACCAGGGGACCAGGGGTTTTAATGACCTGGTAGTTATAACCAGGGATTTTAATGACCTGGTAGTTATAACCAGGGGTTTCAATGACCTGGTAGTTATAAACAGGGGACCAGGGGTTTTAATGACCTGGTAGTAATAACCAGGGGACCAGGGGTTTTAATGACCTGGTAGATATAACCATGGGACCAGGGGTTTTAATGACCTGGTAGTTATAACCAGGGGACCAGGGGTTTAATGACCTGGTAGTTATAACCAGGGGACCAGGGGTTTTAATGACCTGGTAGTTATAACCAGGGGACCAGGGGTTTTAATGACCTGGTAGTTATAACCAGGGGTTTTAATGACCTGGTAGTTATAACCAGGGGTTTTAAGGACCTGGTAGTAATAACCAGGGCTTTTAATGACCTGGTAGTTATAACCAGGGGTTTTAATGACCTGGTAGTTATAACCAGGGGTTTTAATGATCTGGTAGTTATAACCAGGGGTTTAATGACCTGGTAGTTACAACCAGGGGACCAGGGATTTAAGGACCTGATAGTTATAACCAGGGGTCTTAATGACCTGGTAGTTATAACCAGGGGTTTTAATGAACTGGCAGTTATAACCAGGGGTTTTAATGACCTGGTTTTATAACCAGGGGTTTAATGACCTGGTAGTTATGACCAGGGGGTTTAATGACCTGGTAGTTATAACCAGGGGACCAGGGGGTTTAATGACCTGGTAGTTATAACCAGGGGTTTAATGACCTGGTAGTTATAACCAGGGGACCAGGAGTTTTAATGACCTGGTAGTAATAATCAGGGGACCAGGGGTTTTAATGACCTGGTAGATATAACCAGGGGACCAGGGGTTTTAATGACCTGGTATTTATAACCAGGGTTTTAATGACCTGGTAGTTATAACCAGGGGTGTTAATGACCTGGTAGTTATAACCAGGGGTTTAATGACCTGGTAGTTATAACCAGGGGACCAGGAGTTTTAATGACCTGGTGGTAATAACCAGGGGACCAGGGGTTTTAATGACCTGGTAGATATAACCAGGGGACCAGGGGTTTTAATGACCTGGTAGTTATAACCAGGGGACCAGGGGTTTTAATGACCTGGTAGTTATAACCAGGGGACCATGGTTTTAATGACCTGGTAGTTATAACCAGGGGACCAGGGGGTTTAATGACCTGGTAGTTATAACCAGGGTTTTAATGACCTGGTAGTTATAACCAGGGGACCAGGGGGTTTAATTACCTGGTAGTTATAACCAGGGTTTTAATGACCTGGTAGTTATAACCAGGGGACCAGGGGTTTTAATGACCTGGTAGTTATAACCAGGGGACCAGGGGTTTTAATGACCTGGTAGTTATAACCAGGGGACCAGGGGTTTTAATGACCTGGTAGTTATAACCAGGGGACCAGGGGTTTTAATGACCTGGTAGTTATAACCAGGGGTATTAATGACCTGGTAGTTATAACCAGGGGACCAGGGGTTTTAATGACCTGGTAGTTATAACCAGGGGACCAGGGGTTGTAATGACCTGGAACTAATAACCAGGGATTTTAATGACCTGGTAGTTATAACCAGGGGACCAGGGGTTTTAATGACCTGGTAGTTATAACCAGGGGACCAGGCGTTTTAATGACCTGGTAGTTATAACCAGGGGACCAGGGGTTATAATGACCTGGTAGGTATAACCAGGGGACCAGTGGTTTTAATGACCTGGTAGTTATAACCAGGGGACAAGGGGTTGTAATGACCTGGTAATTATAACCAGGGGTATTAATGACCTGGTAGTTATAACCAGGGGACCAGGGGTTTAAATGACCTGGTAGTTATAACCAGGGGTTTTAATGACCTGGTAGTTATAACCAGGGGACCAGGGGTTTTAATGACCTGGTAGTTATAACCAGGGGACCAGGGGTTATAATGACCTGATAGTTATAACCAGGGGACCAGGGGTTTTAATGACCTGCTAGTTATAACCAGGGATTTTAATGACCTGGTAGTTATAACCAGGGGTTTCAATGACCTGGTAGTTATAAACAGGGGACCAGGGGTTTTAATGACCTGGTAGTAATAACCAGGGGACCAGGGGTTTTAATGACCTGGTAGATATAACCATGGGACCAGGGGTTTTAATGACCTGGTAGTTATAACCAGGGGACCAGGGGTTTAATGACCTGGTAGTTATAACCAGGGGACCAGGGGTTTTAATGACCTGGTAGTTATAAACAGGGGACCAGGGGTTTTAATGACCTGGTAGTTATAACCAGGGTTTTTAATGACTTGGTAGTTATGACCAGGGGTTTTAATGACCTGGTAGTTATAAACAGGGAACCAGGGGTTTAATGACCTGGTAGTTATAACCAGGGGACTAGGGGTTTTAATGACCTGGTAGTTATAACCAGGGGACCAGGGGTTTTAATGACCTGGTAGTTATAACCAGGGGACCAGGGGTTTTAATGACCTTGTAGGTATAACCAGGGGACCAGTGGTTTTAATGACCTGGTAGTTATAACCAGGGGACTAGGGGTTGTAATGACCTGGTAGTTATAACCAGGGGTATTAATGACCTGGTAGTTATAACCAGGGGACCAGGGGTTTAAATGACCTGGTAGTTATAACCAGGGGTTTTAATGACCTGGTAGTTATAACCAGGGGACCAGGGGTTTTAATGACCTGGTAGTTATAACCAGGGGACCAGGGGTTATAATGACCTGATAGTCATAACCAGGGGACCAGGGGTTTTAATGACCTGGTAGTTATAACCAGGGATTTTAATGACCTGGTAGTTATAACCAGGGGTTTCAATGACCTGGTAGTTATAAACAGGGGACCAGGGGTTTTAATGACCTGGTAGTAATAACCAGGGGACCAGGGGTTTTAATGACCTGGTAGATATAACCATGGGACCAGGGGTTTTAATGACCTGGTAGTTATAACCAGGGGACCAGGGGTTTAATGACCTGGTAGTTATAACCAGGGGACCAGGGGTTTTAATGACCTGGTAGTTATAACCAGGGGACCAGGGGTTTTAATGACCTGGTAGTTATAACCAGGGGTTTTAATGACCTGGTAGTTATAACCAGGGGTTTTAAGGACCTGGTAGTAATAACCAGGGCTTTTAATGACCTGGTAGTTATAACCAGGGGTTTTAATGACCTGGTAGTTATAACCAGGGGTTTTAATGATCTGGTAGTTATAACCAGGGGTTTAATGACCTGGTAGTTACAACCAGGGGACCAGGGATTTAAGGACCTGATAGTTATAACCAGGGGTCTTAATGACCTGGTAGTTATAACCAGGGGTTTTAATGAACTGGCAGTTATAACCAGGGGTTTTAATGACCTGGTTTTATAACCAGGGGTTTAATGACCTGGTAGTTATGACCAGGGGGTTTAATGACCTGGTAGTTATAACCAGGGGACCAGGGGGTTTAATGACCTGGTAGTTATAACCAGGGGTTTAATGACCTGGTAGTTATAACCAGGGGACCAGGAGTTTTAATGACCTGGTAGTAATAATCAGGGGACCAGGGGTTTTAATGACCTGGTAGATATAACCAGGGGACCAGGGGTTTTAATGACCTGGTATTTATAACCAGGGTTTTAATGACCTGGTAGTTATAACCAGGGGTGTTAATGACCTGGTAGTTATAACCAGGGGTTTAATGACCTGGTAGTTATAACCAGGGGACCAGGAGTTTTAATGACCTGGTGGTAATAACCAGGGGACCAGGGGTTTTAATGACCTGGTAGATATAACCAGGGGACCAGGGGTTTTAATGACCTGGTAGTTATAACCAGGGGACCAGGGGTTTTAATGACCTGGTAGTTATAACCAGGGGACCATGGTTTTAATGACCTGGTAGTTATAACCAGGGGACCAGGGGGTTTAATGACCTGGTAGTTATAACCAGGGTTTTAATGACCTGGTAGTTATAACCAGGGGACCAGGGGGTTTAATGACCTGGTAGTTATAACCAGGGTTTTAATGACCTGGTAGTTATAACCAGGGGACCAGGGGTTTTAATGACCTGGTAGTTATAACCAGGGGACCAGGGGTTTTAATGACCTGGTAGTTATAACCAGGGGACCAGGGGTTTTAATGACCTGGTAGTTATAACCAGGGGACCAGGGGTTTTAATGACCTGGTAGTTATAACCAGGGGTATTAATGACCTGGTAGTTATAACCAGGGGACCAGGGGTTTTAATGACCTGGTAGTTATAACCAGGGGACCAGGGGTTGTAATGACCTGGAACTAATAACCAGGGATTTTAATGACCTGGTAGTTATAACCAGGGGACCAGGGGTTTTAATGACCTGGTAGTTATAACCAGGGGACCAGGCATTTTAATGACCTGGTAGTTATAACCAGGGGACCAGGGGTTATAATGACCTGGTAGGTATAACCAGGGGACCAGTGGTTTTAATGACCTGGTAGTTATAACCAGGGGACAAGGGGTTGTAATGACCTGGTAATTATAACCAGGGGTATTAATGACCTGGTAGTTATAACCAGGGGACCAGGGGTTTAAATGACCTGGTAGTTATAACCAGGGGTTTTAATGACCTGGTAGTTATAACCAGGGGACCAGGGGTTTTAATGACCTGGTAGTTATAACCAGGGGACCAGGGGTTATAATGACCTGATAGTTATAACCAGGGGACCAGGGGTTTTAATGACCTGCTAGTTATAACCAGGGATTTTAATGACCTGGTAGTTATAACCAGGGGTTTCAATGACCTGGTAGTTATAAACAGGGGACCAGGGGTTTTAATGACCTGGTAGTAATAACCAGGGGACCAGGGGTTTTAATGACCTGGTAGATATAACCATGGGACCAGGGGTTTTAATGACCTGGTAGTTATAACCAGGGGACCAGGGGTTTAATGACCTGGTAGTTATAACCAGGGGACCAGGGGTTTTAATGACCTGGTAGTTATAAACAGGGGACCAGGGGTTTTAATGACCTGGTAGTTATAACCAGGGTTTTTAATGACTTGGTAGTTATGACCAGGGGTTTTAATGACCTGGTAGTTATAAACAGGGAACCAGGGGTTTAATGACCTGGTAGTTATAACCAGGGGACTAGGGGTTTTAATGACCTGGTAGTTATAACCAGGGGACCAGGGGTTTTAATGACCTGGTAGTAATAACCAGGGGACCAGGGGTTTTAATGACCTGGTAGTTATAACCAGGGGACCAGGGGGTTTAATGACCTGGTAGTTATAACCAGGGGACCAGGCGTTTTAATGACCTGGTAGTTATAACCAAGGGACCAGGGGTTTTAATGACCAGATAGTTATAACCAGGGGACCAGGGGGTTTAATGACCTGGTAGTTATAACCAGGGGTTTTAATGACCTGGTAGTTATAACCAGGGGACCAGGGGTTTTAATGACCTGGTAGTTATAACCAGTGGACCAGGGGTTTTAATGACCTGGTAGTTATAACCAGGGGTTTTAATGACCTGGTAGTTATAACCAGGGGTTTTAAGGACCTGGTAGTAATAACCAGGGCTTTTAATGACCTGGTAGTTATAACCAGGGGTTTTAATGACCTGGTAGTTATAACCAGGGGTTTTAATGATCTGGTAGTTATAACCAGGGGTTTAATGACCTGGTAGTTATAACCAGGGGACCAGGGGTTTAAGGACCTGATAGTTATAACCAGGGGTTTTAATGACCTGGTAGTTATAACCAGGGGTTTCAATGACCTGGTAGTTATAAACAGGGGACCAGGGGTTTTAATGACCTGGTAGTAATAACCAGGGGACCAGGGGTTTTAATGACCTGGTAGATATAACCATGGGACCAGGGGTTTTAATGACCTGGTAGTTATAACCAGGGGACCAGGGGTTTAATGACCTGGTAGTTATAACCAGGGGACCAGGGGTTTTAATGACCTGGTAGTTATAAACAGGGGACCAGGGGTTTTAATGACCTGGTAGTTATAACCAGGGTTTTTAATGACTTGGTAGTTATGACCAGGGGTTTTAATGACCTGGTAGTTATAAACAGGGGACCAGGGGTTTAATGACCTGGTAGTTATAACCAGGGGACTAGGGGTTTTAATGACCTGGTAGTTATAACCAGGGGACCAGGGGTTTTAATGACCTGGTAGTAATAACCAGGGGACCAGGGGTTTTAATGACCTGGTAGTTATAACCAGGGGACCAGGCGTTTTAATGACCTGGTAGTTATAACCAAGGGACCAGGGGTTTTAATGACCAGATAGTTATAACCAGGGGACCAGGGGGTTTAATGACCTGGTAGTTATAACCAGGGGTTTTAATGACCTGGTAGTTATAACCAGGGGACCAGGGGTTTTAATGACCTGGTAGTTATAACCAGGGGACCAGGGGTTTTAATGACCTGGTAGTTATAACCAGGGGTTTTAATGACCTGGTAGTTATAACCAGGGGTTTTAAGGACCTGGTAGTAATAACCAGGGCTTTTAATGACCTGGTAGTTATAACCAGGGGTTTTAATGACCTGGTAGTTATAACCAGGGGTTTTAATGATCTGGTAGTTATAACCAGGGGTTTAATGACCTGGTAGTTATAACCAGGGGACCAGGGGTTTAAGGACCTGATAGTTATAACCAGGGGTTTTAATGACCTGGTAGTTATAACCAGGGGTTTTAATGAACTGGCAGTTATAACCAGGGGTTTTAATGACCTGGTTTTATAACCAGGGGTTTAATGACCTGGTAGTTATGACCAGGGGGTTTAATGACCTGGTAGTTATAACCAGGGGACCAGGGGGTTTAATGACCTGGTAGTTATAACCAGGGGTTTAATGACCTGGTAGTTATAACCAGGGGACCAGGAGTTTTAATGACCTGGTAGTAATAACCAGGGGACCAGGGGTTTTAATGACCTGGTAGATATAACCAGGGGACATGGGGTTTTAATGACCTGGTAGTTATAACCAGGGGACCAGGGGTTTTAATGACCTGATAGTTATAACCAGGGGTTTTAATGACCTGGTAGTTATAACCAGGGGTTTTAATGACCTGATAGTTATAACCAGGGGACCAGTGGTTTTAATGACCTGGTAGTTATAACCAGGGGTTTTAATGACCTGGTAGTTATAACCAGGGGACCATGGTTTTAATGACCTGGTAGTTATAACCAGGGGACCAGGGGTTTTAATGACCTGGTATTTATAACCAGGGTTTTAATGACCTGGTAGTTATAACCAGGGGTGTTAATGACCTGGTAGTTATAACCAGGGGACCAGGGGGTTTAATGACCTGGTAGTTATAACCAGGGTTTTAATGACATGGTAGTTTTAATCAGGGGACCAGGGGGTTTAATGACCTGGTAGTTATAACCAGGGTTTTAATGACCTGGTAGTTATAACCAGGGGACCAGGGGTTTTAATGACCTGGTAGTTATAACCAGGGGACCAGGGGTTTTAATGACCTGGTAGTTATAACCAGGGGACCAGGGGTTTTAATGACCTGGTAGTTATAACCAGGGGACCAGGGGTTTTAATGTCCTGGTAGTTATAACCAGGAGTATTAATGACCTGGTAGTTATAACCAGGGGACCAGGGGTTTTAATGACCTGGTAGTTATGACCAGGGGACCAGGGGTTGTAATGACCTGGTACTAATAACCAAGGATTTTAATGACCTGGTAGTTATAACCAGGGGACCAGGGGTTTTAATGACCTGGTAGTTATAACCAGGGGACTAGGCGTTTTAATGACCTGGTAGTTATAACCAGGGGACCAGGGGTTTTAATGACCTGGTAGGTATAACCAGGGGACCAGTGGTTTTAATGACCTGGTAGTTATAACCAGGGGACTAGGGGTTGTAATGACCTGGCAGTTATAACCAGGGTTATTAATGACCTGGTAGTTATAACCAGGGGACCAGGGGTTTAAATGACCTGGTAGTTATAACCAGGGGTTTTAATGACATGGTAGTTATAACCAGGGGACCAGGGGTTTTAATGACCTGGTAGTTATAACCAGGGGACCAGGGGTTATAATGACCTGATAGTTATAACCAGGGGACCAGGGGTTTTAATGACCTGGTAGTTATAACCAGTTGTTTTAATGACCTGGTAGTTATAACCAGGGGACCAGGGGTTTTAATGACCTGGTAGTTATAACCAGGGGACCAGGGGTGTTAATGTCCTGGTAGATATAACCAGGGGTTTTAATGACCTGGTAGTTATAACCAGGGGTTTTAATGACCTGGTAGTTATAACCAGGGGTGTTAATGACCTGGTAGTTATAACCAGGGGACCAGGGGGTTTAATGACCTGGTAGTTATAACCAGGGTTTTAATGACCTGGTAGTTATAACCAGAGGACCAGGGGGTTTAATGACCTGGTAGTTATAACCAGGGTTTTAATGACCTGGTAGTTATAACCAGGGGACCAGGGTTTTAATGACCTGGTAGTTATAACCAGGGGACCAGGGGTTTTAATGACCTGGTAGTTATAACCAGGGGACCAGTGGTTTTAATGACCTGGTAGTTATAAACATGGGACCAGGGGTTTTAATGACCTGGTAGTTATAACCAGGGATTTTAATGACCTGGTAGTTATAACCAGGGGTTTCAATGACCTGGTAGTTATAAACAGGGGACCAGGGGTTTTAATGACCTGGTAGTAATAACCAGGGGACCAGGGGTTTTAATGACCTGGTAGATATAACCATGGGACCAGGGGTTTTAATGACCTGGTAGTTATAACCAGGGGACCAGGGGTTTAATGACCTGGTAGTTATAACCAGGGGACCAGGGGTTTTAATGACCTGGTAGTTATAAACAGGGGACCAGGGGTTTTAATGACCTGGTAGTTATAACCAGGGTTTTTAATGACTTGGTAGTTATGACCAGGGGTTTTAATGACCTGGTAGTTATAAACAGGGGACCAGGGGTTTAATGACCTGGTAGTTATAACCAGGGGACTAGGGGTTTTAATGACCTGGTAGTTATAACCAGGGGACCAGGGGTTTTAATGACCTGGTAGTAATAACCAGGGGACCAGGGGTTTTAATGACCTGGTAGTTATAACCAGGGGACCAGGGGGTTTAATGACCTCGTAGTTATAACCAGGGGACCAGGCGTTTTAATGACCTGGTAGTTATAACCAAGGGACCAGGGGTTTTAATGACCTGATAGTTATAACCAGGGGACCAGGGGGTTTAATGACCTGGTAGTTATAACCAGGGGTTTTAATGACCTGGTAGTTATAACCAGGGGACCAGGGGTTTTAATGACCTGGTAGTTATAACCAGGGGACCAGGGGTTTTAATGACCTGGTAGTTATAACCAGGGGTTTTAATGACCTGGTAGTTATAACCAGGGGTTTTAAGGACCTGGTAGTAATAACCAGGGCTTTTAATGACCTGGTAGTTATAACCAGGGGTTTTAATGACCTGGTAGTTATAACCAGGGGTTTTAATGATCTGGTAGTTATAACCAGGGGTTTAATGACCTGGTAGTTATAACCAGGGGACCAGGGGTTTAAGGACCTGATAGTTATAACCAGGGGTTTTAATGACCTGGTAGTTATAACCAGGGGTTTTAATGAACTGGCAGTTATAACCAGGGGTTTTAATGACCTGGTTTTATAACCAGGGGTTTAATGACCTGGTAGTTATGACCAGGGGGTTTAATGACCTGGTAGTTATAACCAGGGGACCAGGAGTTTTAATGACCTGGTAGTAATAACCAGGGGCCCAGGGGTTTTAATGACCTGGTAGATATAACCAGGGGACCAGGGGTTTTAATGACCTGGTAGTTATAACCAGGGGACCAGGGGTTTTAATGACCTGATAGTTATAACCAGGGGTTTTAATGACCTGGTAGTTATAACCAGGGGTTTTAATGACCTGATAGTTATAACCAGGGGACCAGGGGTTTTAATGACCTGGTAGTTATAACCAGGGGTTTTAATGACCTGGTAGTTATAACCAGGGGACCAGGGGTTTTAATGACCTGGTATTTATAACCAGGGTTTTAATGACCTGGTAGTTATAACCAGGGGTGTTAATGACCTGGTAGTTATAACCAGGGGACCAGGGGGTTTAATGACCTGGTAGTTATAACCAGGGTTTTAATGACCTGGTAGTTATAATCAGGGGACCAGGGGGTTTAATGACCTGGTAGTTATAACCAGGGTTTTAATGACCTGGTAGTTATAACCAGGGGACCAGGGGTTTTAATGACCTGGTAGTTATAACCAGGGGACCAGGGGTTTTAATGACCTGGTAGTTATAACCAGGGGACCAGGGGTTTTAATGACCTGGTAGTTATAACCAGGGGACCAGGGGTTTTAATGTCCTGGTAGTTATAACCAGGGGTATTAATGACCTGGTAGTTATAACCAGGGGACCAGGGGTTTTAATGACCTGGTAGTTATGACCAGGGGACCAGGGGTTGTAATGACCTGGTACTAATAACCAGGGATTTTAATGACCTGGTAGTTATAACCAGGGGACCAGGGGTTTTAATGACCTGGTAGTTATAACCAGGGGACCAGGCGTTTTAATGACCTGGTAGTTATAACCAGGGGACCAGGGGTTTTAATGACCTGGTAGTTATAACCAGGGGACCAGGGGTTTTAATGTCCTGGTAGTTATAACCAGGGGTATTAATGACCTGGTAGTTATAACCAGGGGACCAGGGGTTTTAATGACCTGGTAGTTATGACCAGGGGACCAGGGGTTGTAATGACCTGGTACTAATAACCAGGGATTTTAATGACCTGGTAGTTATAACCAGGGGACCAGGGGTTTTAATGACCTGGTAGTTATAACCAGGGGACCAGGCGTTTTAATGACCTGGTAGTTATAACCAGGGGACCAGGGGTTTTAATGACCTGGTAGGTATAACCAGGGGACCAGTGGTTTTAATGACCTGGTAGTTATAACCAGGGGACTAGGGGTTGTAATGACCTGGTAGTTATAACCAGGGGTATTAATGACCTGGTAGTTATAACCAGGGGACCAGGGGTTTAAATGACCTGGTAGTTATAACCAGGGGTTTTAATGACATGGTAGTTATAACCAGGGGACCAGGGGTTTTAATGACCTGGTAGTTATAACCAGGGTTTTTAATGACTTGGTAGTTATGACCAGGGGTTTTAATGACCTGGTAGTTATAAACAGGGGACCAGGGGTTTAATGACCTGGTAGTTATAACCAGGGGACTAGGGGTTTTAATGACCTGGTAGTTATAACCAGGGGACCAGGGGTTTTAATGACCTGGTAGTAATAACCAGGGGACCAGGGGTTTTAATGACCTGGTAGTTATAACCAGGGGACCAGGGGGTTTAATGACCTCGTAGTTATAACCAGGGGACCAGGCGTTTTAATGACCTGGTAGTTATAACCAAGGGACCAGGGGTTTTAATGACCTGATAGTTATAACCAGGGGACCAGGGGGTTTAATGACCTGGTAGTTATAACCAGGGGTTTTAATGACCTGGTAGTTATAACCAGGGGACCAGGGGTTTTAATGACCTGGTAGTTATAACCAGGGGACCAGGGGTTTTAATGACCTGGTAGTTATAACCAGGGGTTTTAATGACCTGGTAGTTATAACCAGGGGTTTTAAGGACCTGGTAGTAATAACCAGGGCTTTTAATGACCTGGTAGTTATAACCAGGGGTTTTAATGACCTGGTAGTTATAACCAGGGGTTTTAATGATCTGGTAGTTATAACCAGGGGTTTAATGACCTGGTAGTTATAACCAGGGGACCAGGGGTTTAAGGACCTGATAGTTATAACCAGGGGTTTTAATGACCTGGTAGTTATAACCAGGGGTTTTAATGAACTGGCAGTTATAACCAGGGGTTTTAATGACCTGGTTTTATAACCAGGGGTTTAATGACCTGGTAGTTATGACCAGGAGGTTTAATGACCTGGTAGTTATAACCAGGGGACCAGGGGGTTTAATGACCTGGTAGTTATAACCAGGGGTTTAATGACCTGGTAGTTATAACCAGGGGACCAGGAGTTTTAATGACCTGGTAGTAATAACCAGGGGACCAGGGGTTTTAATGACCTGGTAGTTATAACCAGGGGACCAGGGGTTTTAATGACCTGGTAGTTATAACCAGGGGACCAGGGGTTTTAATGACCTGGTAGTTATAACCAGGGGACCAGGGGTTTTAATGTCCTGGTAGTTATAACCAGGGGTATTAATGACCTGGTAGTTATAACCAGGGGACCAGGGGTTTTAATGACCTGGTAGTTATAACCAGGGTTTTAATGACCTGGTAGTTATAACCAGGGGACCAGGGGTTTTAATGACCTGGTAGTTATAACCAGGGGACCAGGGGTTTTAATGACCTGGTAGTTATAACCAGGGGACCAGGGGTTTTAATGACCTGGTAGTTATAACCAGGGGACCAGGGGTTTTAATGTCCTGGTAGTTATAACCAGGGGTATTAATGACCTGGTAGTTATAACCAGGGGACCAGGGGTTTTAATGACCTGGTAGTTATGACCAGGGGACCAGGGGTTGTAATGACCTGGTACTAATAACCAGGGATTTTAATGACCTGGTAGTTATAACCAGGGGACCAGGGGTTTTAATGACCTGGTAGTTATAACCAGGGGACCAGGCGTTTTAATGACCTGGTAGTTATAACCAGGGGACCAGGGGTTTTAATGACCTGGTAGGTATAACCAGGGGACCAGTGGTTTTAATGACCTGGTAGTTATAACCAGGGGACTAGGGGTTGTAATGACCTGGTAGTTATAACCAGGGGTATTAATGACCTGGTAGTTATAACCAGGGGACCAGGGGTTTAAATGACCTGGTAGTTATAACCAGGGGGTTTTAATGACATGGTAGTTATAACCAGGGGACCAGGGGTTTTAATGACCTGGTAGTTATAACCAGGGTTTTTAATGACTTGGTAGTTATGACCAGGGGTTTTAATGACCTGGTAGTTATAAACAGGGGACCAGGGGTTTAATGACCTGGTAGTTATAACCAGGGGACTAGGGGTTTTAATGACCTGGTAGTTATAACCAGGGGACCAGGGGTTTTAATGACCTGGTAGTAATAACCAGGGGACCAGGGGTTTTAATGACCTGGTAGTTATAACCAGGGGACCAGGGGGTTTAATGACCTCGTAGTTATAACCAGGGGACCAGGCGTTTTAATGACCTGGTAGTTATAACCAAGGGACCAGGGGTTTTAATGACCTGATAGTTATAACCAGGGGACCAGGGGGTTTAATGACCTGGTAGTTATAACCAGGGGTTTTAATGACCTGGTAGTTATAACCAGGGGACCAGGGGTTTTAATGACCTGGTAGTTATAATCAGGGGACCAGGGGTTTTAATGACCTGGTAGTTATAACCAGGGGTTTTAATGACCTGGTAGTTATAACCAGGGGTTTTAAGGACCTGGTAGTAATAACCAGGGCTTTTAATGACCTGGTAGTTATAACCAGGGGTTTTAATGACCTGGTAGTTATAACCAGGGGTTTTAATGATCTGGTAGTTATAACCAGGGGTTTAATGACCTGGTAGTTATAACCAGGGGACCAGGGGTTTAAGGACCTGATAGTTATAACCAGGGGTTTTAATGACCTGGTAGTTATAACCAGGGGTTTTAATGAACTGGCAGTTATAACCAGGGGTTTTAATGACCTGGTTTTATAACCAGGGGTTTAATGACCTGGTAGTTATGACCAGGGGGTTTAATGACCTGGTAGTTATAACCAGGGGACCAGGGGGTTTAATGACCTGGTAGTTATAACCAGGGGTTTAATGACCTGGTAGTTATAACCAGGGGACCAGGAGTTTTAATGACCTGGTAGTAATAACCAGGGGCCCAGGGGTTTTAATGACCTGGTAGATATAACCAGGGGACCAGGGGTTTTAATGACCTGGTAGTTATAACCAGGGGACCAGGGGTTTTAATGACCTGATAGTTATAACCAGGGGTTTTAATGACCTGGTAGTTATAACCAGGGGTTTTAATGACCTGATAGTTATAACCAGGGGACCAGGGGTTTTAATGACCTGGTAGTTATAACCAGGGGTTTTAATGACCTGGTAGTTATAACCAGGGGACCATGGTTTTAATGACCTGGTAGTTATAACCAGGGGACCAGGGGTTTTAATGACCTGGTATTTATAACCAGGGTTTTAATGACCTGGTAGTTATAACCAGGGGTGTTAATGACCTGGTAGTTATAACCAGGGGACCAGGGGGTTTAATGACCTGGTAGTTATAACCAGGGTTTTAATGACCTGGTAGTTATAATCAGGGGACCAGGGGGTTTAATGACCTGGTAGTTATAACCAGGGTTTTAATGACCTGGTAGTTATAACCAGGGGACCAGGGGTTTTAATGACCTGGTAGTTATAACCAGGGGACCAGGGGTTTTAATGACCTGGTAGTTATAACCAGGGGACCAGGGGTTTTAATGACCTGGTAGTTATAACCAGGGGACCAGGGGTTTTAATGTCCTGGTAGTTATAACCAGGGGTATTAATGACCTGGTAGTTATAACCAGGGGACCAGGGGTTTTAATGACCTGGTAGTTATGACCAGGGGACCAGGGGTTGTAATGACCTGGTACTAATAACCAGGGATTTTAATGACCTGGTAGTTATAACCAGGGGACCAGGGGTTTTAATGACCTGGTAGTTATAACCAGGGGACCAGGCATTTTAATGACCTGGTAGTTATAACCAGGGGACCAGGGGTTTTAATGACCTGGTAGGTATAACCAGGGGACCAGTGGTTTTAATGACCTGGTAGTTATAACCAGGGGACTAGGGGTTGTAATGACCTGGTAGTTATAACCAGGGGTATTAATGACCTGGTAGTTATAACCAGGGGACCAGGGGTTTAAATGACCTGGTAGTTATAACCAGGGGTTTTAATGACATGGTAGTTATAACCAGGGGACCAGGGGTTTTAATGACCTGGTAGTTATAACCAGGGGACCAGGGGTTTTAATGACCTGATAGTTATAACCAGGGGACCAGGGGTTTTAATGACCTGGTAGTTATAACCAGTTGTTTTAATGACCTGGTAGTTATAACCAGGGGACCAGGGGTTTTAATGACCTGGTAGTTATAACCAGGGGACCAGGGGTGTTAATGTCCTGGTAGATATAACCAGGGGTTTTAATGACCTGGTAGTTATAACCAGGGGTTTTAATGACCTGGTAGTTATAACCAGGGGTGTTAATGACCTGGTAGTTATAACCAGGGGACCAGGGGGTTTAATGACCTGGTAGTTATAACCAGGGTTTTAATGACCTGGTAGTTATAACCAGGGGACCAGGGGGTTTAATGACCTGGTAGTTATAACCAGGGTTTTAATGACCTGGTAGTTATAACCAGGGGACCAGGGTTTTAATGACCTGGTAGTTATAACCAGGGGACCAGGGGTTTTAATGACCTGGTAGTTATAACCAGGGGACCAGGGGTTTTAATGACCTGGTAGTTATAAACATGGGACCAGGGGTTTTAATGACCTGGTAGCTATAACCAGGGGTATTAATGACCTGGTAGTTATAACCAGGGGACCAGGGGTTTTAATGACCTGGTAGTTATAACCAGGGGACCAGGGCATTTAATGACCTGGTAGTAATAACCAGGGGTTTTAATGACCTGGTAGTTATAACCAGGGGACCAGGGGTTTTAATGACCTGGTAGTTATAACCAGGGGACCAGGGGTTTTAATGACCTGGTAGTTTTAACCAGGGGACCAGGGGTTGTAATGACCTGGTAGTTATAACCAGGGGACCAGTGGTTTTAATGACCTGGTAGTTATAACCAGGGGACTAGGGGTTGTAATGACCTGGTAGTTATAACCAGGGGTATTAATGACCTGGTAGTTATAACCAGGGGACCAGGGGTTTTAATGACCTGATAGTTATAACCAGGGGACCAGGGGTTTTAATGACCTGGTAGTTATAACCAGGGGTTTTAATGACCTTGTAGTTATAACCAGGGGACCAGGGGTTTTAATGACCTGGTAGTTATAACCAGGGGACCAGGGGTTTTAATGACCTGGTAGTTATAACCAGGGGTTTTAATGACCTGGTAGTTATAACCAGGGGACCAGGTGTTTTAATGACCTGGTAGTTATAACCAGGGGACCAGGGGGTTTAATGACCTGGTAGTTATAACCAGGGGACCAGGCGTTTTAATGACCTGGTAGTTATAACCAAGGGACCAGGGGTTTTAATGACCTGATAGTTATAACCAGGGGACCAGGGGGTTTAATGACCTGGTAGTTATAACCAGGGGTTTTAATGACCTGGTAGTTATAACCAGGGGACCAGGGGTTTTAATGACCTGGTAGTCATAACCAGGGGACCAGGGGTTTTAATGACCTGGTAGTTATAACCAGGGGTTTTAATGACCTGGTAGTTATAACCAGGGGTTTTAAGGACCTGGTAGTAATAACCAGGGCTTTTAATGACCTGGTAGTTATAACCAGGGGTTTTAATGACCTGGTAGTTATAACCAGGGGTTTTAATGATCTGGTAGTTATAACCAGGGGTTTAATGACCTGGTAGTTATAACCAGGGGACCAGGGGTTTAAGGACCTGATAGTTATAACCAGGGGTTTTAATGAACTGGCAGTTATAACCAGGGGTTTTAATAAACTGGTTTTATAACCAGGGGTTTAATGACCTGGTAGTTATAACCAGGGGACCAGGCGTTTTAATGACCTGGTAGTTATAACCAGGGGACCAGGGGTTTTAATGACCTGGTAGGTATAACCAGGGGACCAGTGGTTTTAATGACCTGGTAGTTATAACCAGGGGACTAGGGGTTGTAATGACCTGGTAGTTATAACCAGGGGTATTAATGACCTGGTAGTTATAACCAGGGGACCAGGGGTTTAAATGACCTGGTAGTTATAACCAGGGGTTTTAATGACATGGTAGTTATAACCAGGGGACCAGGGGTTTTAATGACCTGGTAGTTATAACCAGGGGACCAGGGGTTATAATGACCTGATAGTTATAACCAGGGGACCAGGGGTTTTAATGACCTGGTAGTTATAACCAGTTGTTTTAATGACCTGGTAGTTATAACCAGGGGACCAAGGGTTTTAATGACCTGGTAGTTATAACCAGGGGACCAGGGGTGTTAATGTCCTGGTAGTTATAACCAGGGGTTTTAATGACCTGGTAGTTATAACCAGGGGTTTTAATGACCTGGTAGTTATAACCAGGGGTGTTAATGACCTGGTAGTTATAACCAGGGGACCAGGGGGTTTAATGACCTGGTAGTTATAACCAGGGTTTTAATGACCTGGTAGTTATAACCAGGGGACCAGGGGGTTTAATGACCTGGTAGTTATAACCAGGGTTTTAATGACCTGGTAGTTATAACCAGGGGACCAGGGGTTTTAATGACCTGGTAGTTATAACCAGGGGACCAGGGGTTTTAATGACCTGGTAGTTATAACCAGGGGACCAGGGGTTTTAATGACCTGGTAGTTATAAACAGGGGACCAGGGGTTTTAATGACCTGGTAGCTATAACCAGGGGTATTAATGACCTGGTAGTTATAACCAGGGGACCAGGGGTTTTAATGACCTGGTAGTTATAACCAGGGGACCAGGGCATTTAATGACCTGGTAGTAATAACCAGGGGTTTTAATGACATGGTAGTTATAACCAGGGGACCAGGGGTTTTAATGACCTGGTAGTTATAACCAGGGGACCAGGGGTTTTAATGACCTGGTAGTTTTAACCAGGGGACCAGGGGTTTTAATGACCTGGTAGTTATAACCAGGGGACCAGTGGTTTTAATGACCTGGTAGTTATAACCAGGGGACTAGGGGTTGTAATGACCTGGTAGTTATAACCAGGGGTATTAATGACCTGGTAGTTATAACCAGGGGACCAGGGGTTTTAATGACCTGGTAGTTATAACCAGGGGACCAGGGGGTTTAATGACCTGGTAGTTATAACCAGGGGTTTTAATGACCTTGTAGTTATAAACAGGGGACCAGGGGTTTTAATGACCTGGTAGTTATAACCAGGGGACCAGGGGTTTTAATGACCTGGTAGTTATAACCAGGGGTTTTAATGACCTGGTAGTTATAACCAGGGGACCAGGGGTTTTAATGAGCTGGTAGTTATAACCAGGGGAACAGGGGTTTTAATGACCTGGTAGTTATAACCAGGGGTTTTAATGACCTGGTAGTTATAACCAGGGGTTTTAAGGACCTGGTAGTAATAACCAGGGCTTTTAATGACCTGGTAGTTATAACCAGGGGTTTTAATGACCTGGTAGTTATAACCAGGGGTTTTAATGATCTGGTAGTTATAACCAGGGGTTTAATGACCTGGTAGTTATAACCAGGGGACCAGGGGTTTAAGGACCTGATAGTTATAACCAGGGGTTTTAATGACCTGGTAGTTATAACCAGGGGTTTTAATGAACTGGCAGTTATAACCAGGGGTTTTAATGACCTGGTTTTATAACCAGGGGTTTAATGACCTGGTAGTTATGACCAGGGGGTTTAATGACCTGGTAGTTATAACCAGGGGACCAGGGGGTTTAATGACCTGGTAGTTATAACCAGGGTTTTAATGACCTGGTAGTTATAACCAGGGGACCAGGAGTTTTAATGACCTGATAGTTATAACCAGGGGTTTTAATGACCTGGTAGTTATAACCAGGGGTTTTAATGACCTGGTAGTAATAACCAGGGGACCAGGGGTTTTAATGACCTGGTAGTAATAACCAGGGGTTTTAATGACCTGGTAGTTATAACCAGGGGACCAGGGGTTTTAATGACCTGGTAGTTATAACCAGGGGACCAGGGGTTTTAATGACCTGGTAGTTTTAACCAGGGGACCAGGGGATGTAATGACCTGGTAGTTATAACCAGGGGACCAGTGGTTTTAATGACCTGGTAGTTATAACCAGGGGACAGGGGTTGTAATGACCTGGTAGTTATAACCAGGGGTATTAATGACCTGGTAGTTATAACCAGGGGACCAGGGGTTTTAATGACCTGATAGTTATAACCAGGGGACCAGGGGTTTTAATGACCTGGTAGTTATAACCAGGGGACCAGGGGTTTTAATGACCTGATAGTTATAACCAGGGGTTTTAATGACCTGGTAGTTATAACCAGGGGTTTTAATGACCTGATAGTTATAACCAGGGGACCAGGGGTTTTAATGACCTGGTAGTTATAACCAGGGGTTTTAATGACCTGGTAGTTATAACCAGGGGACCATGGTTTTAATGACCTGGTAGTTATAACCAGGGGACCAGGGGTTTTAATGACCTGGTAGTTATAACCAGGGGTGTTAATGACCTGGTAGTTATAACCAGGGGACCAGGGGGTTTAATGACCTGGTAGTTATAACCAGGGTTTTAATGACCTGGTAGTTATAACCAGGGGACCAGGGGGTTTAATGACCTGGTAGTTATAACCAGGGTTTTAATGACCTGGTAGTTATAACCAGGGGACCAGGGGTTTTAATGACCTGGTAGTTATAACCAGGGGACCATGGGTTTTAATGACCTGGTAGTTATAACCAGGGGACCAGGGGTTTTAATGACCTGGTAGTTATAACCAGGGGACCAGGGGTTTTAATGTCCTGGTAGTTATAACCAGGGGTATTAATGACCTGGTAGTTATAACCAGGGGACCAGGGGTTTTAATGACCTGGTAGTTATGACCAGGGGACCAGGGGTTGTAATGACCTGGTACTAATAACCAGGGATTTTAATGACCTGGTAGTTATAACCAGGGGACCAGGGGTTTTAATGACCTGGTAGTTATAACCAGGGGACCAGGCGTTTTAATGACCTGGTAGTTATAACCAGGGGACCAGGGGTTTTAATGACCTGGTAGGTATAACCAGGGGACCAGTGGTTTTAATGACCTGGTAGTTATAACCAGGGGACTAGGGGTTGTAATGACCTGGTAGTTATAACCAGGGGTATTAATGACCTGGTAGTTATAACCAGGGGACCAGGGGTTTAAATGACCTGGTAGTTATAACCAGGGGTTTTAATGACCTGGTAGTTATAACCAGGGGACCAGGGGTTTTAATGACCTGGTAGTTATAACCAGGGGACCAGGGGTTATAATGACCTGATAGTTATAACCAGGGGACCAGGGGTTTTAATGACCTGGTAGTTATAAACAGTTGTTTTAATGACCTGGTAGTTATAACCAGGGGACCAGGGGTTTTAATGACCTGGTAGTTATAACCAGGGGACCAGGGGTGTTAATGTCCTGGTAGTTATAACCAGGGGTTTTAATGACCTGGTAGTTATAACCAGGGGTTTTAATGACCTGGTAGTTATAACCAGGGGACCAGGGGGTTTAATGACCTGGTAGTTATAACCAGGGTTTTAATGACCTGGTAGTTATAACCAGGGAACCAGGGGGTTTAATGACCTGGTAGTTATAACCAGGGTTTCAATGACCTGGTAGTTATAACCAGGGGACCAGGGGTTTTAATGACCTGGTAGTTATAACCAGGGGACCAGGGGTTTTAATGACCTGGTAGTTATAACCAGGGGACCAGGGGTTTTAATGACCTGGTAGTTATAAACAGGGGACCAGGGGTTTTAATGACCTGGTAGCTATAACCAGGGGTATTAATGACCTGGTAGTTATAACCAGGGGACCAGGGGTTTTAATGACCTGGTAGTTATAACCAGGGGACCAGGGCTTTTAATGACCTGGTAGTAATAACCAGGGGTTTTAATGACCTGGTAGTTATAACCAGGGGACCAGGGGTTTTAATGACCTGGTAGTTATAACCAAGGGACCAGGGGTTTTAATGACCTGGTAGTTATAACCAGGGGACCAGGGCATTTAATGACCTGGTAGTAATAACCAGGGGTTTTAATGACCTGGTAGTTATAACCAGGGGACCAGGGGTTTTAATGACCTGGTAGTTATAACCAGGGGACCAGGGGTTTTAATGACCTGGTAGTTATAACCAGGGGTTTTAATGACCTGGTAGTTATAACCAGGGGACCAGGGGTTTTAATGACCTGGTAGTTATAACCAGGGGACCAGGGGTTTTAATGACCTGGTAGTTATAACCAGGGGTTTTAATGACCTGGTAGTTATAACCAGGGGTTTTAAGGACCTGGTAGTAATAACCAGGGCTTTTAATGACCTGGTAGTTATAACCAGGGGTTTTAATGACCTGGTAGTTATAACCAGGGGTTTTAATGATCTGGTAGTTATAACCAGGGGTTTAATGACCTGGTAGTTATAACCAGGGGACCAGGGGTTTAAGGACCTGATAGTTATAACCAGGGGTTTTAATGACCTGGTAGTTATAACCAGGGGTTTTAATGAACTGGCAGTTATAACCAGGGGTTTTAATGACCTGGTTTTATAACCAGGGGTTTAATGACCTGGTAGTTATGACCAGGAGGTTTAATGACCTGGTAGATATAACCAGGGGACCAGGGGGTTTAATGACCTGGTAGTTATAACCAGGGGTTTAATGACCTGGTAGTTATAACCAGGGGACCAGGAGTTTTAATGACCTGGTAGTAATAATCAGGGGACCAGGGGTTTTAATGACCTGGTGGATATAACCAGGGGACCAGGGGTTTTAATGACCTGGTAGTTATAACCAGGGGACCAGGGGTTTTAATGACCTGATAGTTATAACCAGGGGTTTTAATGACCTGGTAGTTATAACCAGGGGTTTTAATGACCTGATAGTTATAACCAGGGGACCAGAGGTTTTAATGACCTGGTAGTTATAACCAGGGGTTTTAATGACCTGGTAGTTATAACCAGGGGACCATGGTTTTAATGACCTGGTAGTTATAACCAGGGGACCAGGGGTTTTAATGACCTGGTATTTATAACCAGGGTTTTAATGACCTGGTAGTTATAACCAGGGGTGTTAATGACCTGGTAGTTATAACCAGGGGACCAGGGGGTTTAATGACCTGGTAGTTATAACCAGGGTTTTAATGACCTGGTAGTTATAACCAGGGGACCAGGGGGTTTAATGACCTGGTAGTTATAACCAGGGGACCAGGGGTTTTAATGACCTGGTAGTTATAACCAGGGGACCAGGGGTTTTAATGACCTGGTAGTTATAACCAGGGGACCAGGGGTTTTAATGTCCTGGTAGTTATAACCAGGGGTATTAATGACCTGGTAGTTATAACCAGGGGACCAGGGGTTTTAATGACCTGGTAGTTATGACCAGGGGACCAGGGGTTGTAATGACCTGGTACTAATAACCAGGGATTTTAATGACCTGGTAGTTATAACCAGGGGACCAGGGGTTTTAATGACCTGGTAGTTATAACCAGGGGACCAGGCGTTTTAATGACCTGGTAGTTATAACCAGGGGACCAGGGGTTTTAATGACCTGGTAGGTATAACCAGGGGACCAGTGGTTTTGATGACCTGGTAGTTATAACCAGGGGACTAGGGGTTGTAATGACCTGGTAGTTATAACCAGGGGTATTAATGACCTGGTAGTTATAACCAGGGGACCAGGGGTTTAAATGACCTGGTAGTTATAACCAGGGGTTTTAATGACCTGGTAGTTATAACCAGGGGACCAGGGGTTTTAATGACCTGGTAGTTATAACCAGGGGACCAGGGGTTATAATGACCTGATATTTATAACCAGGGGTTTTAATGACCTGGTAGTTATGACCAGGGGTTTTAATGACCTGGTAGTTATAACCAGGGGTTTTAATGACCTGGTAGTTATAACCAGGGGTTTTAATGACCTGGTAGTTATAACCAGGGGTTTTAATGACCTGGTAGTTATAACCAGGGGTTTTAATGACCTGGTAGTTATAACCAGGGGACCAGGGGTTTTAATGACCTGGTAGTTATAACCAGGGGACAAGGGGTTTTAATGACCTGGTAGTTATAACCAGGGGACCAGGGGTTTTAATGACCTGGTAGTTATAACCAGGGGTTTTAATGACGTGGTAGTTATAACCAGGGGTTTTAATGACCTGGTAGTTATAACCAGGGGACCAGGGGTTTTAATGACCTGGTAGTTATAACCAGGGGACCAGGGGTTTTAATGACCTGGTAGTTATAACCAGGGGACCAGGGGTTTAATGACCTGGTAGTAATAACCAGAGGTTTTAATGACCTGGTAGTTATAACCAGGGGTTTTAATGACCTGGTAGTTATAACCAGGGGTTTCAATGATCTGGTAGTTATAACCAGGGGTTTAATGACCTGGTAGTTATAACCAGGGGCCAGGGGTTTTAAGGACCTGATAGTTATAACCAGGGGTTTTAATGACCTGGTAGTTATAACCAGGGGTTTTAATGACCTGGTAGTTATAACCAGGGGTTTAATGAACTGGTAGTTATAACCAGGGGTTTTAATGACCTGGTAGTTATATCCAGGGGTTTTAATGACCTGGTAGTTATAACCAGGGGTTTTAATGAGCTGGTAGTTATAACCAGGGGTTTAATGACCTGGTAGTTATAACCAGGGGTTTTAATGACCTGGTAGTTATATCCAGGGGTTTTAATGACCTGGTAGTTATAACCAGGGGTTTTAATGAGCTGGTAGTTATAACCAGGGGTTTTAATGACATGGTAGTTATAACCAGGGGACCAGGGGGTTTAATGACCTGGTAGTTATAACCAGGGGTTTAATGACCTGGTAGTTATAACCAGGGGACCAGGGGTTTTAATGACCTGGTAGTAATAACCAGGGGACCAGGGGTTTTAATGACCTGGTAGTTATAACCAGGAGACCAGGGGTTTTAATGACCTGGTAGTTATAACCAGGGGACCAGGGGTTTTAATGACCTGATAGTTATAACCAGGGGTTTTAATTACCTGGTAGTTATAACCAGGGGACCAGGGGTTTTAATGACCTGGTAGTTATAACCAGGGGTTTTAGTGACCTGGTAGTAATAACCAGGGGACCAGGGGTTTTAATGACCTGATAGTTATAACCAGGGGTTTTAATGACCTGGTAGTTATAACCAGGGGACCAGGGGTTTTAATGACCTGGTAGTTATAACCAGGGGTTTTAGTGACCTGGTAGTAATAACCAGGGGACCAGGGGCTTTAATGACCTGGTAGTTATAACCAGGGGTTTTAATGACCTGGTAGTTATAACCAGGGGACCAGGGGTTTTAATTACCTGGTAGTTATAACCAGGGGTTTTAATGACCTGGTAGTTATAACTAGGGGACCAAGGGTTTTAATGGCCTGATAGTTATAACCAGGGGACCAGGGGTTTTAATGACCTGGTAGTTATAACCAGGGGATCAGGGGGTTTAATGACCTGGTAGTTATAACCAGGGGACCAGGGGTTTTAATGACCTGGTAGTTATAACCAGGGGACCAGGGGTTTTAATGACCTGGTAGTTATAACCAGGGGACCAGGGGTTTTTATGACCTGGTAGTTATAACCAGGGGACCAGGGGTTTTAATGACCTGGTAGTTATAACCAGGGGACCAGGGGTTTTAATGACCTGGTAGTTATAACCAGGGGACCAGCGGTTTAATGACCTGGTAGTTATAACCAGGGGTTTTAATGACCTGGTAGTTATAACCAGGGGTTTTAATGACCTGGTAGTTATAACCAGGGGTTTTAATGACCTGGTAGTTATAACCAGGGGTTTTAATGGCCTGGTAGTTATAACCAGGGGTTTTAATGACCTGGTAGTCATAACCAGGGGTTTTAATGACCTGGTAGTTATAACCAGGGGTTGCAATGACCTGGTAGTAATAACCAGGGGACCAGGGGTTTTAATGACCTGGTAGTTATAACCAGGGGTTTTAATGACCTGGTAGTTATAACCAGGGGTTTTAATGACCTGGTAGTTATAACCAGGGGTTTTAATGACCTGATAGTTATAGCCAGGGGTTGTAATGACCTGGTAGTTATAACCAGGGGTTTTAATGACCTGGTAGTTATAACCAGGGGTTTTAATTACCTGGTAGTTATAACCAGGGGTTTTAATGACCTGGTAGTTATAACCAGGGGACCAGGGGTTTTAATGACCTGGTAGTTATAACCAGGGGTTGTAATGACCTGGTAGTTATAACCAGGGGACCAGGGGTTTTAATGACCTGGTAGTTATAACCAGGGGACCAGGGGTTTTAATGACCTGGTAGTTATAACCAGGGGTTTTAATGACCTGGTAGTAATAGCCAGGGGACCATGGGTTTTAATGACCTTGTAGTTATAACCAGGGGACCAGACGTTGTAATGACCTGGTAATTATAACCAGGGGACAAGGGGTTTTAATGACCTGATAGTTATAACCAGGGGTTTTAATGACCTGGTAGTTATAACCAGGGGTTTTAATGACCTGATAGTTATAACCAGGGGACCAGAGGTTTTAATGACCTGGTAGTTATAACCAGGGGTTTTAATGACCTGGTAGTTATAACCAGGGGACCATGGTTTTAATGACCTGGTAGTTATAACCAGGGGACCAGGGGTTTTAATGACCTGGTATTTATAACCAGGGTTTTAATGACCTGGTAGTTATAACCAGGGGTGTTAATGACCTGGTAGTTATAACCAGGGGACCAGGGGGTTTAATGACCTGGTAGTTATAACCAGGGTTTTAATGACCTGGTAGTTATAACCAGGGGACCAGGGGGTTTAATGACCTGGTAGTTATAACCAGGGGACCAGGGGTTTTAATGACCTGGTAGTTATAACCAGGGGACCAGGGGTTTTAATGACCTGGTAGTTATAACCAGGGGACCAGGGGTTTTAATGTCCTGGTAGTTATAACCAGGGGTATTAATGACCTGGTAGTTATAACCAGGGGACCAGGGGTTTTAATGACCTGGTAGTTATGACCAGGGGACCAGGGGTTGTAATGACCTGGTACTAATAACCAGGGATTTTAATGACCTGGTAGTTATAACCAGGGGACCAGGGGTTTTAATGACCTGGTAGTTATAACCAGGGGACCAGGCGTTTTAATGACCTGGTAGTTATAACCAGGGGACCAGGGGTTTTAATGACCTGGTAGGTATAACCAGGGGACCAGTGGTTTTGATGACCTGGTAGTTATAACCAGGGGACTAGGGGTTGTAATGACCTGGTAGTTATAACCAGGGGTATTAATGACCTGGTAGTTATAACCAGGGGACCAGGGGTTTAAATGACCTGGTAGTTATAACCAGGGGTTTTAATGACCTGGTAGTTATAACCAGGGGACCAGGGGTTTTAATGACCTGGTAGTTATAACCAGGGGACCAGGGGTTATAATGACCTGATATTTATAACCAGGGGTTTTAATGACCTGGTAGTTATGACCAGGGGTTTTAATGACCTGGTAGTTATAACCAGGGGTTTTAATGACCTGGTAGTTATAACCAGGGGTTTTAATGACCTGGTAGTTATAACCAGGGGACCAGGGGTTTTAATGACCTGGTAGTTATAACCAGGGGACAAGGGGTTTTAATGACCTGGTAGTTATAACCAGGGGACCAGGGGTTTTAATGACCTGGTAGTTATAACCAGGGGTTTTAATGACGTGGTAGTTATAACCAGGGGTTTTAATGACCTGGTAGTTATAACCAGGGGACCAGGGGTTTTAATGACCTGGTAGTTATAACCAGGGGACCAGGGGTTTTAATGACCTGGTAGTTATAACCAGGGGACCAGGGGTTTAATGACCTGGTAGTAATAACCAGAGGTTTTAATGACCTGGTAGTTATAACCAGGGGTTTTAATGACCTGGTAGTTATAACCAGGGGTTTCAATGATCTGGTAGTTATAACCAGGGGTTTAATGACCTGGTAGTTATAACCAGGGGCCAGGGGTTTTAAGGACCTGATAGTTATAACCAGGGATTTTAATGACCTGGTAGTTATAACCAGGGGTTTTAATGACCTGGTAGTTATAACCAGGGGTTTAATGAACTGGTAGTTATAACCAGGGGTTTTAATGACCTGGTAGTTATATCCAGGGGTTTTAATGACCTGGTAGTTATAACCAGGGGTTTTAATGAGCTGGTAGTTATAACCAGGGGTTTAATGACCTGGTAGTTATAACCAGGGGTTTTAATGACCTGGTAGTTATATCCAGGGGTTTTAATGACCTGGTAGTTATAACCAGGGGTTTTAATGAGCTGGTAGTTATAACCAGGGGTTTTAATGACCTGGTAGTTATAACCAGGGGACCAGGGGGTTTAATGACCTGGTAGTTATAACCAGGGGTTTAATGACCTGGTAGTTATAACCAGGGGACCAGGGGTTTTAATGACCTGGTAGTAATAACCAGGGGACCAGGGGTTTTAATGACCTGGTAGTTATAACCAGGAGACCAGGGGTTTTAATGACCTGGTAGTTATAACCAGGGGACCAGGGGTTTTAATGACCTGGTAGTTATAACCAGGGGTTTTAGTGACCTGGTAGTAATAACCAGGGGACCAGGGGTTTTAATGACCTGGTAGTTATAACCAGGGGTTTTAATGACCTGGTAGTTATAACCAGGGGACCAGGGGTTTTAATTACCTGGTAGTTATAACCAGGGGTTTTAATGACCTGGTAGTTATAACTAGGGGACCAAGGGTTTTAATGGCCTGATAGTTATAACCAGGGGACTAGGGGTTTTAATGACCTGGTAGTTATAACCAGGGGATCAGGGGGTTTAATGACCTGGTAGTTATAACCAGGGGACCAGGGGTTTTAATGACCTGGTAGTTATAACCAGGGGACCAGGGGTTTTAATGACCTGGTAGTTATAACCAGGGGACCAGGGGTTTTAATGACCTGGTAGTTATAACCAGGGGACCAGGGGTTTTAATGACCTGGTAGTTATAACCAGGGGACCAGGGGTTTTAATGACCTGGTAGTTATAACCAGGGGACCAGCGGTTTAATGACCTGGTAGTTATAACCAGGGGTTTTAATGACCTGGTAGTTATAACCAGGGGTTTTAATGACCTGGTAGTTATAACCAGGGGTTTTAATGACCTGGTAGTTATAACCAGGGGTTTTAATGACCTGGTAGTTATAACCAGGGGTTTTAATGACCTGGTAGTCATAACCAGGGGTTTTAATGACCTGGTAGTTATAACCAGGGGTTGCAATGACCTGGTAGTAATAACCAGGGGACCAGGGGTTTTAATGACCTGGTAGTTATAACCAGGGGTTTTAATGACCTGGTAGTTATAACCAGGGGTTTTAATGACCTGGTAGTTATAACCAGGGGTTTTAATGACCTGATAGTTATAGCCAGGGGTTGTAATGACCTGGTAGTTATAACCAGGGGTTTTAATGACCTGGTAGTTATAACCAGGGGTTTTAATTACCTGGTAGTTATAACCAGGGGTTTTAATGACCTGGTAGTTATAACCAGGGGACCAGGGGTTTTAATGACCTGGTAGTTATAACCAGGGGTTGTAATGACCTGGTAGTTATAACCAGGGGACCAGGGGTTTTAATGACCTGGTAGTTATAACCAGGGGACCAGGGGTTTTAATGACCTG